>NC_059432.1:14819983-14877483 GCF_021028975.2 Sphaerodactylus townsendi
TCTTCCTCTTCCTCTTCCTCTTCCTCTTCCTCTTCTTCTTCTTCTTCTTCTGACTTAATTTCTGACCAGGGTGGGAGTGGCAAAGAATTTCTCGGAGATTTCGAGGAGCAAGACAATTTCCAAGTTTCTAACTGTCCTATTTGACCCCCAGACACACACCTCCCGCAAAAGAGCCCCCCTTCCCCTTTCCAGGCTGAAATCCCAAACAGATCCCCAACCCCGCTAAACGTGGGTTTACACAGGTGTTTTTTTCTGCTCGGGATGGTGGAGTTCCAGCGCTGCGCTAATGTTCCCTGACATTAATGCGCTAATGTTCCCTGCCTTTCCCCACTTCCCTTAAGCCCCACGCTACTGGAGGAGAGTAGCGCGGGGTCCCGCGGGGTCCCTCGGCACTCCCCACTGAGAGGGGCGGCGACAGCGCAGCCGCCCCGAAGCTGCTGCTGTCGCGCCCCTCAGCGCGTGGAGTCCTGGGGACTGCCGGGCGCGCGCCTGGGATGCTGCGCGCTGAGAGCAGCGCCCGGCATAGAGGGGAAGGACGAAAGTGGGGAAAGGCCCTCAAGGGTCATGGTCAACTTCGACGCGGTCTGGAAAACGTCCCTGTCTTCTAAGTGTAGGGATGGAATTGGGGAGCGGGGCTGCCTATCTGGAACCAGTCTTGCCTCCAACCAGCAAGACCGTCGCTCCGTCAAGGGCAGGTGGGCGGGGGCTGTCCCAGATCTTCAGCAACCGCGATCCTATGAACCGAAGGCGCCAGGGAGCGCCCCTTCTGCATACCCCAAGAGGGTGCGCGCCTTCGGGACCGCGCTCGACGCCGTTTCCGAGGCGGCTCCTCGAGTCCGGGACGGGGAGGGGGCCCAACTTCTCACGGCCCCCCTCCAGATCCCGGGCTCCTCGGAAGCGGCGTCGAGCGCGGTCCCGAAGGTGCGGACGCGCCCTGGAGTGGCGGAGGCGCTCAGCCGGCTCAGGATGGCGCAACCCAACCCCAACCTGGCCCTCGGTGGGCTCGACGGCTTGTTATGAGCGCTTCCCCCCCCCCCCGCGCGGCTGCGCGAATGGGCGGCGCCGAGAGGAGGGGTTTGGCGAGGCGGGGGCCGGGGAAGGTGGGTCGGCGCTCGGGGAAGCCTGGCCGGGAGGGAGGCGGACCGGTACCATGGACAGCGCCACAACCGCCGCCTGCAGCTCCGTGACTGTGCCCGCGGGCCCCGGGCGCTCGGCCCCGCCGCGATCCTCCGGCGCGCGCCAGGTAAGCCGACTCCCGGTCCCGGTCCCTGGGGCGCTTCAGCCGAACCGAACCCGCGCCGCGGGGCGATCAGCCTTCTCCGCCAGGCGCAGCGGGGGCAACTGGGGGCTTGGGTGGGAGACCGCCCCGAAAGGCTCAGGATCGCTGCGCGGAGGCAGGCGAGGGCAAGCCCACCTCTGTGCCCCGCTCGGAGACCCTCGAGGGTCGCTGTAGGGCAGCCTCCGTTGGACGGCGCTTTCCAGGCGCGCACCCAGACAGGAACAACTCTGCGTAGGATCGCATTGTCCGTCGTGCCTTAGCTAACCGACGAAGTTCCTTGCTGGGCTTAGGGGCGGGGGGAGAAAGGCATGGCTTCGATTTCAGTTGGGTTGGGGGCTTCGGGGGTATGGAGGGACTCCTCAAATGGCCACGCGTTGGCTCCGGCAGGTGGAGCGTCTGGCTAGCTGAAGGAGGGCGGCGAAGAGGGAGAAAGAATCGCTTCTCCAGCCTTGTGGACGGCTCTTCACCTCGGGGGACAGAGAAGTTCTCGGCTGGGTCCTGCTTTGGGCTGCAGCGGAACCAAGCGACGCGCTCTTGCTTATTTACCCCGGCCCGGGTGCCATTCAGGTCGCTCAGGGCACCCTCGCTTCCCAACCCCCCGCCCCCCCCAGGGAGGTTTTGGGGAGCAGCGCGATTTAAAAAGCGCCCGTCCTCATCTCGCTGGCCCCGGAGCAGCGGCGCTGAGATCGAGGGCGCTTCCACACGTGCCAAACGATGCACTTTCGACGCACTTTGCAGCTGGGTTTATAGATGGCACAAAAAAAAAACCGCTTGCAAATGGTCCTTTAAGAGCATGGATTCAAAGTGCCTCATTCAGCAGGTGTGCGAGCTGTGGCTTAATCGCCTCTGGGGCCGCGGCGGTTGGACACTGTATGGCTGTCTGACGCTTGGCAGGGACGGGTGAGTATCTCTCTCTCTGCCTTCCTGGCACTCCTGGCTTCCCGCCGCCGCTGTTCATCTGCTCCGTCTGAAGCAGGGGGTCGGCGACCTGTGGTTCTCCGGATGTTCATGGACTACAATTCCCATCAGCCCCTGATGGGATTTGTGGTCCGTGAACATCTGGAGAGCCGCAGGTTGCAGACCCCTGGAGGGTCCCCCATCCGAATGAGCCAGCTGCCCATCCGCTGAGCAGTTTCTCGTTTCCTCCTAGGGAAGCCCGCTCCTCTTCCATTCACCTCTCTGGGGGAGGCAAAGCCGGGGAAGACCCAGGCGACTTTGCAAACGGGCTTCCCCTGTAACCCACAACGTGCGATGCGACGCGGAGTTACTCCCCTGCGGGCTCATTCAAACCCAAGGGCTCAGACTCGTGTAAGAAGAAGAGTAGAAGAAGAGTTTGGATTTCTATCCCCCCTTTCTCTCCTGCAGGAGACTCAAAGGGGCTGACAATCTCCATGCCCTTCCCCCCTCACAACAAACACCCTGGGAGGTGGGTGGGGCTGAGAGAGCTCCGAGAAGCTGTGACTAGCCCAAGGTCACCCACCTGGCGTGTGTGGGAGTGCACAGGCTAATCTGAATCCCCCAGATAAGCCTCCACAGCTCAGGCAGCAGAGCGGGGAATCAAACCCGGTTCCTCCAGATTAGATACACGAGCTCTCTTAACCTCCTACGCCACTGCTGCTCCTGGATAGGGTTGCCTCAATAGAGTAAGCCTCGATAGGGTTGCCCTGACTTCCTTGAGACGCCGGAGGTCCCTCGCAGTACTCTTTGGCTGTATATTTTCCACCTCCTCCCCAACCCTTCCCAAAAGTTCAATTTTCACCCAAGGCAACCTGCAGAGAGCGGTGGGTGTAAATCGATCCCCGAGAAAGGGAGCGGTCGCCTGATCCCAAACGCCTCTCTTTCGGGCAACCCTCGCCTATGGCTGTTTACTCGGAAGTAAGTCCCACCGCCATGCGAAGGATACTTACTAGGAAGTCAGTCTGACTGAAGTCAGTGGGACTTTGTCTGGGGTACATGTGCTTAGCGAGGTACAATTGATGGCACTGTTTCACTACCTTAAGGTAGTTTTCACTCTGTAACATCCTATTCTTATAACAAAGGAAACCTCTATTGTTGTTGCTGATATCTTTATTTACATCCTGCTTTTCTCCCAATTGGGGGGGACCTGCAGAGGTTTACATCATTTCCTCACACCAACCGTAGAGAAAGTGTCTGTATTAGCTTAACCGTGGCCATTTTGTATGTAGCCTCTAAGTGTAACCATTTGATGTGAACTTTGTAACAGTTTAATATCACTTCAAGGCTGATAAGGGTAGGGTGGGAAGCCCCGTTGCCTGCAATGTGTGTACAAATTACCTCGGGTAAATAGGTCTTGAAGGTTTTTTTTGTAGAGCTTCAAAACCTGTTGAGCCAGGCCAGTCACATACTCTCACCATAACCTACCTCTGACGGTTGGTGTAGAGAAAGTGTCTGTATTAGCTTAACCGTGGCCATTTTGTATGTAGCCTCTAAGTGTAACCATTTGATGTGAGCTTTGTAACCGTTTCATATCACTGCCACGGCCCCTCTGTTGTGAGTCCAAGAAATAGTTCTTGAAAATAATTGCCTATCTTTGGCTTCCCACCAGCTTTCCCATCCTGGTACCGAGTAAGGGTCAATGGAAGGTCTTGGCCCAGCTGCACAAAGTTTTGCTAACGGTTGGAACTTCAATAAACCTTCAGCCACAACACCTGATAAGAATGAAGATTTACATCACCTGCTTTAGTTAATTAGCACCAATTTGTGATTGGTCCACTAGGATCAGCTGACATGCAATTCCCCTATATCTGCTTTTCAATATTGTAATAGACCTACCCTTTCTTCTTACTTCTCCCCCCCCCCCCCACCCTTAACTGCTCTTAATACACAATGCTACCTCACGCTGGCTAGAGGCTGTCTTTTGAATTATGAGAACTGTTTGATTTCTCTTTTGCCTGCTAAGCAATTATGGAAAAGTTTTATATTTTGACTTTAGTAGGTTCAGTGATTTTTGTCTGTTTGCTCTTATTCAACTAACTGTATGCATAGCATGCCAATTGACTATAGTTTGTTGAATGATGCTGAGTTTGATAAACTTTTAAGAACTTGTTTTAAAGAAATAGTCTTTTTTCCCTGAGTCGTGTGAATGTTCAAAATCCTGACCCAACTCATCCTCTACATGGTGGCAGGATTTTGAACATTCACATGATCCTAGTGAACCAATCACAAATTGGTGCTAATTAACTAAAGCAGTCCATGTAAATCTTCATTCTTATCAAGTGTTGTGGCTGAAAGTTTATTGAAGTTCCAACCGTTAGCAAAACTTTGTGCAGCTGGGCCAAGACCTTCCATTGACCGTTACTCGGTACCAGGATGGGAAAGCTGGGGGGAAGCCAAAGATAGGCAATTATTTTCAAGAACTATTTCTTGGACTCACAACAGAGGGGCCGTGGCAGTGATATGAAAGGGTTACAAAGTTCACATCAAATGGTTACACTTAGAGGCTACATACAAAATGGCCACGGTTAAGCTAATACAGACATTTTCTCTACACCAACCGTCAGAGGTAGGTTAGGTTGAGAGTATGTGACTGGCCAGGCTCAACAGGTTTTGAAGCTCTACAAAAAAAAACCTTCAAGACCTATTTACCCGAGGTAATTTGTACACACATTGCAGGCAACGGGGCTTCCCACCCTACCCTTATCAGCCTTGAAGTGGGGCGAGGGGATACCAACTGCCTATTGCAAGTCTCTGTCTCTCTTTCCTAAAAAGAAGGAAATTTGGTTCTTCGGAAATTGGTCTGGAACGGCCCCACATTACACCATGAATTCCACCCCCACATGGCACAGGGTTGCTGTGTTCACTAAGGTCACAGGCATCAAACTCGCGGCCCCTCCAGATGTTATGGACTACAGTTCCCATCGTCCCCTGCCAGCATGATGCTGGCAGGGGATGATGGGAACTGTAGGCCATAACATCTGGAGGGTCGCGAGTTTGACACCTATGACTAAGGTCATGCAAAGACTCCAGACCAAATTTTTCACCTTTGCCAATGAGCATTTCAACATTGGGACCTTAGCAATGACAAAAAGCCCAGGATCTGTTGGCACTTCCAGCTGACAGGCTGTTTTGTGCCAGTCACGTGACTAGGTGGAGGCTAAGAGGGAAAGAGGTCTCGGGGGTTGCCAGATCAAGGGAAATGTTGAATCAGTGAGCAGCCGCAGCGGCAGTGAAAAAAGGCACGCGGCATGCTGGCAATCAAGAAGCAGCCCAACGGAGCCAGGGTCGGCCAAGGGGGGAAGCAGGAGGGGCGTGGGGTGATTTTCTGCCCCCAATGTGACTGAATGGGGCCTGCCCAGGGTGTTTGTCCCCACCTATCCCTGGGGTAGCTACGCCACTGCTCAAGGGAACCTTTAAAGGGAACCTCCACATCTTGTGACAGCAAACCTCTGAATGCCAGGGTCAGGAGGCAATATCAGGGAAAGGCCTTAGCCTCTTGGACCTGTTTGATAGCCTACCAGGGCAGCTGGTTGGCCAAGGTGTGAAACAGAAGGTTGGACTGGACTGACCTGGGGGCTATTCTAATCCCCCAGTAGGTATTTGGTAAACTTGCCATTCATGATTGAAGCTGCTTACGAAAGCTACATTAAGTCCTGCATTGGAGAAAGGCGGGTCATGAAAGCCCTACTGGTAAATAAATGAATAATTGCCCCACCACCAGCTTACCAAGTGACTGAAGGGGATAGATAATCCATGAAGGGGTGCTCACGTTTTATGTGGGACGCATTGAAGAGGATGTCTACCACAGAAGTTAGCTGAATCACACGCCTACCTTTCACATATATAAAATTATGCGTGGGGTAGAAAATGTTGACTGAGAGAAATTTTTCTCTCTTTCTCACAATACTAGAACCAGGGGGCATTCATTGAAAATGCTGGGGGGAAGAATAAGGACTAATAAAAGGAAACACTTCTTCACGCAACGTGTGATTGGTGTTTGGAATATGCTGCCACAGGAGGTGGTGATGGCCACTAACCTAGATAGCTTTAAAAAGGGCTTGGACAGATTTATGGAGGAGAAGTCGATCCATGGCTACCAATCTTGATCCTCCTTGATCTCAGATTGCAAATGCCTTAGCATACCAGGTGCTCGGGAGCAGCAGCAGCAGAAGGCCCTTGCTTTCACCTCCTGCATGTGAGCTCCCAAAGGCACCTGGTGGGCCACTGCGAGTAGCAGAGAGCTGGACTAGATGGACTCTGGTCTGATCCAGCAGGCTAGTTCTTATGTTCTTATGTTCTTATGTTCATATCAATGATAACAGCACCAATGGGAGTACTACCTGCACAGAAGCAACCATATGACCTTGACCAGAGGCGTAGTTTCAAGGGGACAGGGGGTGCACGACGCACTGGGTGCATGCTCCTGTGGGGGTATGGTGAGGGCCTTCCAGGGGCATGGCGTGGCCTTCCGGGGGCGGACGGGGGTGTGGCAGGGGAAGGACGCACCAGGGCACGGGCGCTTTCCCCCCTCGCTCCGTCCCTGACCTTTACAACCCATATGACCCACACTTTTATATATTACTATGGGAGTGCCTCCAGAGGGAAGCAGATTTCCACGACTCTCACACCACATAAGCACACCATACCACAGTGATGGCGAATCTTTTCGAGACCGAGTGCCCAAATTGCAACCCAAAACCCAAATCGCAAAGTGCCAACACGGCAATTTAACCTGAATACTGAAGTTTTAGTTTAGAAAAAAATGGTTGGCTCCGAGACATGCGTTACTCGGGAGTAAACTTGGTGGTAGTCCGTGGCTTTGCTTTGAAGCAACCATGCAACTCTTCGAACAGGTGGATCACAACCCTAGGAGGGTTTACGCAGAAGCAAGCCCCATTGCCAGCAACCGAGCTTACTCCCAGGTAAACGATCATGCTTTAGTTCTTTGCATGAAAGTTAGTGGGGTTTAACAGCGCGTAACAGGGTTGCCTACACTGCTTCCCCAAAACTAGGTCTTAGGTTTAATGCTAATAATCGAGCCCAACGGGCCAGGCCAGCCTAGATGTGTTTGTGCGTGCCCACAGAGAGGGCTCTGAGTGCCACGTCTGGCACCCCTGCCATAGGTTCGCCGCCACTGCCCTACCACATGAGTCTGCATGATTTCCGTGAGACTCTCACACCACATGAGAAAGAACATTTGGAATCACACAGCGGCACATGATTGTGATTGGCCCAGCTCACCTGTGCATTTCCCCTGTTGTGTGCACGTGATTTTTCTCCCTTTCCAAAAGTTAAATACGACATCCTGTAACATTTAGAAGTCCACACAAAGGGGAAGGAAATCCTTAGAATTGATATTTTGGCGGCACTTGTGCTGACAATATTAATTTCTGAACTGCACCAGAGTTCTTTTGGAACTGTAATTCTTCCCATGTAGAACTGCCCAGTTTGTGTCTGGTTGCATGTATTGAAAAGCTCTTCCGAGAAGCAACTCGCCAGCTAGGTCTGCAGTTAAATCAATGGTGGTTAGATTACACTAGTTTTGATCTCTAGGAGCAGCAGTGGCGTAGGAGGTTAAGAGGTCGTGTATCTAATCTGGAGGAACCAGGTTTGATTCCCAGCTCTGCCGCCTGAGCTGTGGAGGCTTATCTGGGGGATTCAGATTAGCCTGTGCACTCCCACACACGCCAGCTGGGTGACCTTGGGCTAGTCACAGCTTCTCGGAGCTCTCCCAGCCCCACCTACCTCACAGGGTGTTTGTTGTGAGGGGGGAAGGGCAAGGAGATTGTAAGCCCCTTTGAGTCTCCTGCAGGAGAGAAAGGGGGGATATAAATCCAAACTCTTCTTCTTCTCTTCTTCCCCCAGCAGTGGAAACATGAGAGTGTCTACTATATGCAGTCCTTCAGAGTTTTGCGCCTGGTTTTACTAGCAATTAAAAAAATAAATTCTCCAATACATACACCATCTATTGTGGGACTCTATAGTTCCTATTTAAGAATCTTAACTTAAGGAGAGGCCCTCCCTGGCAGGACCATGCCTGTCAGTGATTAGATGTCTTGCTGTGTAAGCATTGCAAATGTTTTCATGTAAATGCTTTCCTGTTTCCCTCTTCTCTTCCTGGCAACTCCCTGGCGCCCGCTGTCTTGCAAGAAGGTGCGAACGGTTCCCAGGTTCTTTGAAGCTCTGTAGTGCAAATGTTGTAGAAACTGTAAGAAACATTTGGTGTGGGGCAAAAAGGGGGAGGTTTGATGTATATTGTTCTTGGATCTAAGCTCTCTAGCTTAGATCCAGCTTTCGATTGTTACTCTACGCGTTGTTAGAAATAAACTGCATTAGGATTTTCCTACGGTCTCTGTTATTTCCATGTTCGAGAGTCTGACGCTCCCAACTGTCTCATTATTCAAAAGAAGCTCGTTTGGCAGGTATACAGGACGGGGCCTTTTTCATGGTAGCCCCAGAATTATAGGTCAGCCCCCCCCCCCCCAAGGAAGGATGCCTGGCTCCCCACCTTCCAATCATTAGGAGGTAGTTGAAGATGGTTTTATGCAGGACTGCATTTTTTTAAATAGTTTATTGAAGTTTCAACATAAAATAGCAAGTAAAATAAAAATAGCAGCACATACAAAATTGATATTCTCTGGGAACATATAGAAGAAGTATACCATTAGTTATAATAATGACAATTGTTAGTTTTGCTTCTTTGTTATCGTTGTGTCTTCTTGTCTTTGAAGATTTATTATGTTCCCATATTAACATATTAATTCATATACTCATTGTCTACTGCTATAACTCAAAAATAGAGCTAAAATGATAGACATAAAGGGGGAAAGAAGAAAGAGAAAGAGGAAAGGAAGAGAAGGTGTTGTTAGTCTTCACAAGTATATTACACTTTTGTCTACATTTTTACTTGAACGCATTACTGTGTTGATTAAAGGAAAACTTGAGAAGTAATAGAAAGAAAAGAAGGTAGGATTATATAGAATAGACCCCGTCTCCAACACCCTAGTGCAGGGGTAGGGAACCTGCGGCTCTCCAGATGTTCAGGAACTACAATTCCCATCAGCCCCTACCAGCATGGCCAATTGGCCATGCTGACAGAGGCTGATGGGAATTGTAGTTCCTGAACATCTGGAGAGCCGCAGGTTCCCTACCCCTGCCCTAGTGATTGGACTTCTCCTTGAACGTGATGTCACTTGTCTACGTGTTGTTGGAATTATCAACTTATCTAACTAGTATGCTGTTAATTATTACTTACCCTGAACTTTTAATACATATTCGAAATTCTAGTCTTTGTCATCAAGATATAGGTTTGGAAACAATAATGCAGGACTGCATTTGATTAAGTCTAGTAGAAGTCCTAAGCTGAGGTTTTAAATTTTGATTGTATTTATTTTTATGTACTCTGTTTTCTGTATTTTGTTGATATGGTAAGGTACCTTGAGTACTGTAAAGAAGAAAGGCGGTGGTTAAATATTTTAAATGGTGAACTAATATTTTAAATGAATAATTTGTTTCATGCGCAGAGTAAACCCAAAATAAGATACTTCCATGGTTTATTTTAAATTTGAGCAACTGCCACATTCCAAAATCTCCTCCCCTCCCCAAATGGAGATCACTCCCCTCTGCTAACCCACCTACGTAGATTTCATTTTCTCCCCCTCCCCCTGCCATTGCACAGCGCAATCCAAAAATGAACACCTTTCCCATTTTTCATACCTCGCATGACTCCGCTGATCCGTTAAGCATGCATACCTGGATTCTCCCTTTAGCGTAATACAAGGACAGATGGCATTGGCTCCAGGGCGAGGGCTGCCTAAAGGAAAGGAATTAATGTGTGCTCGTGATATCAAGGGAGCAACCATGTCTCACGCTTTGTACTCCAGTCCCGTCTCCTTTGGGGCAAGTTATGCCAACTCAATAGGCATGCCAGGTTGCTAGAGATTCAGCAATGCAGTCACAAAATAGTGAGGCAAATTGGAATGTCCCATTCCAGCTGACGTTCAAAACTATTTTTGATGGCCACTTTTCAGTTCTGCAGTCTGGCTGAGTATCCTGAATTTCTTCCAGCCAACGTGGTATGGTGGTTAAGAGCAAGTAGATTCTAATCTGGAGAACTTGGTTTGACTTCCCGCTTCTGCACCTGAGTGGCGGAGGCTTATCTGGTGAATCAGATGCATTTCTCTACTCCTACATTCCTGCCTTGGCCTAGTCACAGTTCTTCAGAACTCTCTCAGCCCACCTACCTCACAAGATGTCTGTTGTGTCACAATTCTTCGGAACTCTCTCAGCCCCACCTACCTCACAAGATGTCTGTTGTGGGGAAAGAAAGGGAAAGGAGCTTGTAAGCCACCTTGAGTCTCCTTACAGGAGAGAGAGGTGGGGTATAAATCCAAAACTACTCCTCCTCCTCCTCCTCCTCCTCCTCCTCCTCTTCTTCTCCTTCTCCTTCTCCTTCTCCTTCTCCTTCTCCTTCTTCTTCTTCGAGCACTGTAGTATGACCCTACGGAAATGACAGACCTTTCACTCACAGTAGGTATCCCTTAACACAGATTGGAAGAAATCCAGTTTTCTGACATCTCCCAGCATCTGATAGAAGTAGTGATCCCCCCACCCCCACCCCGTAACAGCAGCTCTCAACTACAGGGCCCTCGTCCATCCCAACCTCTTTCCCCAGACCCCCACTCTTGGCTCTGGCTTTATTGATATCATCCCACTACAGTTCTACTAAGATGTAGAGAAATCGGTCCATCTCTGTTTAGCACTGAGAGTCGGCTGTCTTTAAAAAGCCCTGATTGCTCAAAAAACTGTTGGAGCTGGTAATCCAAGGGTAAATTTGCCAGTGTCAGAGGCAGTGGAAACATGACAGAACATTTCTTGTCAAATGACACTGGTATAGTATCTGAGGTTGGCTAAATTGTTCCAAATCGGAGCAGACTTCGTTCCATCCACTGCTGCGATTCCAAAACTGCTGCGATTCCAAAACTGGGTGCAAGGAAGCCATGAAAAATATACAGTTAGCCTCAACCAGGGCCAGGGCCTTTTCTACCCTGGCCCCAACCTGGTGGAACGCTCTATTGCACGAGACTTGGGCCCTGTGGGATCTGATGAAGTTCTGCAAGACAAAACAATTCCACCAGACATGTGGTTGAGGCTACTACAGTTTTTCCACCACGAGTCTCCCTCCTTTATTTTGTGTGATTTCTACTTTGACTTTGCCCTTCCATTTATGACAGTCTAATCACCATAGGATCCAGGTTGGGTTTCAATATATTTTATTGTATTATTGTTAAATATTGCAAGCCACCCTGAGTCTGCGAAGGGAAGGGCGGTGGATAAAAACAAAAACAAACGAATAAATGAGAAAAGTGCTGATATGAACATATAGTTTATAATGTTTTAAGCCATATATTTAATCACATAAAGTATATTAGAGGTAATTCATAAAGGATCAGTAAGATGCTGTTAGTTAAACAAAGAGCTGTAAATTTATTAGTAGAAGCCTTGCTTGGGGGGGAGAGAGATTTCTGCACTTTTCAGTAAAGTCTAGTGAACACGCTTTGGAATTTAGGAACGGCCTCTTACTAAAAGATAAGAAGTTAGTGGTTGATATGGCAACCATGTCAAAGTGTCCAGGTGGGCAAAGGAAGGTGGGGAATAGAATCCTAAAGAAGAAATGAAACTTTGCCATGTCTTACGTAGGCTGTTGTTGACTTAAGTCCTGTCCAAATTAGGAGTGGAGATTTCAATGGTAATGTATACGTATTCCAAATCTAGCCAATGGACAGAGTAAGAGGGAGGTACGTTTCTACAGGTGTATAAGTTATGTTATGCAAACAACAACCCCTTTGAACCTCCTCCTCCTTGCCTGCTTGAGAGAGAGAGTTCCCAGCTGCGCAGCTGAAAGAACACTAATAAATAAAACTCTGAACACTGAAGGAGGTTTTGGATGGTTATTTTTTGTAACTGGTCAGAGCTTTGGCTCTGAGGATGGAGCCTTTGCCCTTGTGCCTATTAGTGCCATGGCAAACCAGACCACCATATTGGACTCATGCACTGCTCCATAATGTTCCCCCATCATATTGGGAGCCAATTGAGAAAACTCCCGGGGAACTTTTTGAAATCAGAAGGTAAGGTTGGACTCCATTTTTTAAATGAAGACATAAACTCTTCCCAAAGGTAGCAAATGTTTTTTTGAAAATGACTTGGCGTTCTGCAGGCCTTGTTTTTACAGTTTATCAGGGGCAGAGGGACTCTTCGACTTCCTTTTTTTTACATTTTGAAGATTTAACTCAAAGGGGAATGGGACGGGGTCAGCTGGGCCCCCGATTAGAGTCAGTGGGGAACTGCAGGTGTGATGCCAACTCTCATCTAGGCAACATAACTTCTGCTTTGTGTTGCTGTAGACCAGGAATCCTCAACGTGGTGCCTATCTGTGCCATGTCATTCACCTCCCCTCTTCTTGCACCTGTCAGGTGTCTTTAGAATGTAGGTGAGAGGCCAGGTGGGATTTTAGCCCCTCAGGGATTCCGATTGACTGTGAAGATTTTCAAAACGTTCCTTCAGCAACAGGGGCCACCTCAACACAAGGATCTTCAACCTGTTACCATGGGCGTTCCTTTTAAAAGGCATCCCGTTAAACAGCGATTCCGCCTGAAATGCCAAATTACTTTAAGGCGGATGTACAACCTTATTCTCCAACACTCTGTGGTCGGCTCCGCCTCCTGTGGCAGCCATTTTAGAGTTGCACCTGCAAGCAGCCCAAGAAAGTGAAAAAAAGAAAAAATCCGGGCCCAATCTGGAAAACAAGGTACCGGTATACTCTTTTCCATCGAAAGATAGAAGTGCGGTCAGTAGTGGTGCAGCGGAAGAGAAAGAAGCATGCCTCCACAGTAGAAAATAGTCCTGAATGTCCATGAACATTAAAATTCATTTGTAAGGGCAGCCTTCCGCAAAACCATCATTGTATTGTTGAAGGCTTTCACGGCTGGAATCACTTGGGTGCTGTGTGGTTTCCGGGCTGTATGGCCGTGTTCTCTGAAGATGCCAGCCACAGATGCAGGCGAAACGTCAGGAGAGAATGCTGCTAGAACACGGCCATACAGCCCGGAAACCACACAGCACCCAAAACCATCATTCTTTGATCATTAAACATGGCCCAGTGATAAAAGAGCATTTATAGTGCCTCGAACTACTATCGGCAAAACTTGCCTTTTCCAAACGGTGTCATTCATTCCCGTGGAAAAAATGGCTGACGGAGCAGGAGGGGCTTTTCAAACTCTGCAGAGAATTCTCCTCGCTGTTACTTCAAATGTAATCGCAGAAGGCAGACAATTCGAAGCTAGACTCTGAAAGTAACCCTGAATGTGTATTCCCACATTAGGGAAGAGCAGCAAATCCTGA
Source organism: Sphaerodactylus townsendi (assembly GCF_021028975.2). Lineage (NCBI taxonomy): Eukaryota > Metazoa > Chordata > Lepidosauria > Squamata > Sphaerodactylidae > Sphaerodactylus > Sphaerodactylus townsendi. The sequence continues at coordinate 14,833,620 of NC_059432.1, forward strand.
TGAATGTTTTGTAGACACCTCAAAGTTAAATGGCATGTCTTCTGCGCCCCTCTAAAGGACAAAGAAGCACTGGCACACAGAAGGTTGTATTCTTGGGATGCCAAGAAACGTCCTTGCAAGTCTGGGAGAAAAGAAAAGGCGGCTTTATTTTATTTTTTATTTCTGCTTTTGTATGAGCAGGGGGTAGGGGAACAGAGCTATAGGCACTAGGACCCTAGAAGGACCAGGATACCATAGGTTAACACACAATTGTACTTTTATCTGTCAGTGGAAAAGAGTATAGGAACCCAAGGAAGTCGAGAAGTCAGATGATGCCTGATAAAATATATTAAATGTACATTTTAGTGCCATGTGCTTAACTCTTATCAACAGAAAATTATGCACTAAAATCTCCATAGAAAATATATGTCAAATATCTAAAAACAAATGTAGAATACCACAAAATGTACCCAAAATAACCACAATTGTTAAGGTCGTGTATAAAATATCCCAAAATCTTGCCCAAAAAGACCTGATGCATTTGGATCACATTGGATCTTCTTTATAGGTCAATAAATAACCCTCATGCACATAGAATTAATATCCATACATAAAATCTTATTTACAGCCCAGTGTGTTAGATCTAGGTCCTACAAATAACCCAGAAAGAACAAAATATTAGAAATAATAATTTCAAATGAATCTTTCAGTTTGAGAGTTACAAAAAATGATTCTAGTTACTTACAATCGTTTAATGGAGTAATCCCAGTTCGTGTTACCAAGATGTTTGCAGACTTGAAAAGTTTTGGGATCCTAATACAGAGGTTAAGATAAGGAAGTGTTAACCATTTGTTTTTATTCATCCCACTTAGGGTAGGGGGTTCGAATTAAAAGTTTCAAGTTCCATCATCTCCCATAAGCCTCACTAGAGAATCTATCCTTCCAAAGTAATGCTCCTATATACTATCACAGATCTCCTTTCACTATCAAATTGAAGTCCCTGTCAAATCCCTCCCGTTATTTAAAAAGAACCACGCCAGGATCAAATTGGTTTGCATCTCATCTGTCCTCAGGATCAGGTTGGCAAAAACTCCTTTTGACAAATGTGGAAAGGTGAAGGAATTTCTCTCCCTAGACGGGCACAATTAATTTGAGCCAAACAACGATTTAAAGTGCCGATCGATTTCTCTCGTCCGTGCTAAAAAGGGTCCCTCCATGCTCTTCATTTGCAGTGAACTGCGGCGGTTGCTTTGAAGAGGGGTGGAAGCCGCAGGGTCCAGTTAAATGTAAGCTGCCCCATCATGGGGTTAAGGAAAGCACAGTGTTTTGTGTGCGTGGAGACAGCCTGTTCGGAGCAGCTGGCATTCCCTTGGTTCCTGACATCTTAGCTCTCCTTCAAATCGTTTTGCTGAATAGCTGTAAAACCATTTCACGTTATGGTTTTTTTTGGCACAATTAAGTCGTCCTTCCACAATAACGTGATCCTTGCAAAAGGAGCTACCCTGTTGAGGTTCAGGCTGGAAGCGCAAACACATTACCCACTGCATTCAGATTTTCTTTTTGCCATGGCTCAAAGGGCAATTAAATATTTCCCATTATTAGGGCCTGAGCAGGCTTGTATCTGGAGGGATCCATAATAGGTCTATTCAGGTGTATTCAGTCGGGCTAACTCCCAGAAAAGTGTTCTTAAGATGGGTACTCTAAGTCACTTGGTTGCCTTTCTTTGGAGACAATGAAATGAAACTTGGTTCTCATCTTGCAGACATAATCCTACATCTCAAAATCAAATACAGCTTGACGCCTACATCCGGTTATAAAGAATTTGTCCAATGGATGAGGAAACCCCCTCAGTGGTGGCGAACCTTTGGCACCCCAGATGTTATGGACTACAATTCCCATCAGCCCCTTCCAACATGGCCAATTGGCCATGCTGGAAAAAGAAGGCTGATGGAAACCAACAATCCATCTGGCGATAAGTTCCTACAATAGCCATGATCTAATTAACATTTATCCTCTAAACCTTTTTAAAAAAGAGCTTACATAATAATTATGTTCTCGGATGTCTGAATTTCCTGTCTACGGATCTTCACATGGAGCATGTGGGAGGGAACTTCCTCTGGGGAGGTGTCACAGGTTCCCAAATGAAATATATCACCTTCCCTCCCTGCGAGCTTTGTGAGACCGGGGGGGGGGGGGGTTGATATGTTTTCAAGAGTGTTTATGGATTCTGGGAAATGAGTATAGGTTCCCGCAAGGTGCCAGGTGTTGTAGAGAACTTAGAAATGACTCTGAGCTTAGCCGAGGATCGATACAGTGTACATTACATGGACCAGACCAGAAATGGAAAGCATTCAAGATCTTACAAGCATTTCTTTATTGACTTCATTATACCCCCACTAATGATAAATAAAGCTGACTGGCTCGGATGGCAAATCAAGGGCCAGGTAAGTTGCGCTTAAATTCTTCGGGAACAAGTTTTGCGAAAAGAATTCCATTGCCATTCCACATAACTTTCCAGAAACTGAAATGCAGAATTCAAGCTCATTTTGAGGGTCCTGTGAATACAGTCTGGCACAGAGGATAATGGCTACTTGGCAAAGATTGTATCAAGAGAAGAGAGGAACTGTTAGCCAGTGCATTAACCTTTCCCCTTGAAATGCTCATTTCCACACTGGGAGCAGATTCGCTGATCAAAACGAGTTGGCTGGAGGTTTCGTTTCTGCACCTTATGAATAAGTTGCAGGTCTGATCACTGTGTTTTATTTTGTCATTGAGAAAACCTGATCCGACCCACAACCCTCACTTTCCAGCTACGGTTTCTATTGCACTCATGAGTTTTCTGCAGACTGCAATTGTGCACATATCACAGGCACCTACTGGCTAGCGCCTATAAAGTCTCTGATTTTAAGCAACGTAGTCTAAGCATTGTTCAGCTACATCAGAAAAAAATTAGATGACTTATAAGAACTCCCCAATGGTGGTAACTCAACTGTGGGAGCTGCAAGGAGAGACCAATCACAAATCTCCACTCCCCCCCCCCCCAAGAGTGGTCTTTATGCAAATCTACGTTCTAATTTTCTTGTGCCCTTTCCCTCTCTCTTACCCGAGACTGCACATCTTCTAAGCAGCATTTGCCAAAACAGAGAGTACAAAAATGGAGGCTGTCTATTCACCAGTAGCCAGTGTTAGATTGCTTCTATGGGAGCCGTACAGCACGTAAGCTGGACAGATTCATGCTGAATACAGCAGAGGCCATTGCAGTTAGCATTATCATAATGTCTCCCTGGGGAAAACCACAATACGTGGGACCAGGTATCAGCAACTTCAGTCACCTCTGGGCATGGCTTAGGTTAGAGTTGCCAGCTCTAGGTGGAAAATACTTGGAGGTTCTGTGGGTGGAGCCTGGGGAGGGCGTGGTTTGGGGAGGAATCTCAATAGGGCAAAACACCATCGAGTCCACACTTCAAAGCAGCCATTTTGTCCGGGGGAACTGAGCTCTGTCATATGGAGATCAGGCTTAATACTGGGAGATCTCCAGTGCCCTACCCGGCAGCTGGCCACCCTAGCTCAGGTACGCATTCCAGGAGTTGAAAGATGCAGATGTGTCCTCCACGCTTCAAGAGTATTGAGCAGGAGACAAACCTGTGGCTGCCGCATAAAAGTGTGGATCAACCATTGGGACGAAAGACCAACAATGCGAAGGGCAACCCTGGCAGGAAATAAAGGAGACCAGGGGCAGTCTAGGAAGAATCGATCTCTCTCAGGATGCTCCAGCTCCAGGGAAATGTTATCTATGTGCAGGTGTCAAAACTTCAAATTCATATTATTCCTATACTTGTTAATAATGTGGTTAGGGCAGTGGTGGTGAACCTTTGGCACTCCAGATGTTATGGACTACAATTCCCATCAGCCCCTGCCAGCATGGCCAATTGACCATGCTGGCAGGGGCTGATGGGAATTGTAGTCCATAACATCTGGAATATAAGAATCTACAAAGAACTGCAATCTCTAGATGGGGCTGGAGATCTTGTAGGATTATCACTGATCTGCAGGGGACAGAGATATAAGTTTCCCTGTATAAACTGATTTGTTCAGAAGATGGATTCAATAGCATTATACCCCTTTGAAGTCTCTCCCCTCCCCAAACTCTGCTGTCAACAGGCTCCACCTCAGTATCTCCAGATATTTCACAACCCAAAGATAGTAGCCTTTGAGTGGAATGGATCCCACCATCTTCCTGAGCAAAGTGTATTTATTTATCCATTTATTAACATATTTATACCCCCCCTTTCCATTTGGCTCAAGTGTGAAGCTTTCCTCCCGACCAGGGGTCTGCAACCTGCGGTTCTCCAGATGTTCATGGACTACGAATCCCATCAGCCCCTGCCAGCATGGCCAATTGGCCATGGTAGCAGGGCTGATAAAGAATTGCAATCCATGAACATCTGAGCTAGCGATTGAAGGTTGCAGACCTGCTCTAGAGAATGGCTTCCTCCAACTGGTGGAGCTTCTGTTGGTGGAAGAGACACTTAAGTTGGAAGAAGGGTACTTAGAGGACGGGTGGTTCCACCCCAACATCATCCCGAGGTTATTATAACTGGATGGTAACCATGCTAATTACGAAAAGCATATATTAAAAGAACAAAACCTAAAGAAGTCATCAAGAGAGCAGACAGAGTAAAGAAAGTACACCAATCTTAATGTTCTTTGAATTTTTAAACATCTTGTCCCTAACTCTGCACGTTTAAAGAGATAGCTTTCCTGCTCTGTAAAGTGTCATCCGGGATCAGTCAGACTTATAGTGGCCTTGTGTGGAGTGTTCAGTGAGAAAGGAAACCCAGCAGAGATGGTTTGCCATTTTCTTCCTCTAAAGAGTCTTTTGGAGGTCTTCCTTTCCAGGACCAGCCGAAAGCTTTAACTTCCAAGATCTGGCAAGATCATACTCACTATAATTATACTATAATTATACTATACTATACTATACTCTATACCATATTATACTATACTCATTATACTATACTATAACTCATACCATACCATACTATACTATAACTCATACTCATACCATACACTCATACCACACTACACTACACTACACTACACTACACTACACTACACTACACTACACTACACTACACTACACTACACTACACTATTCCACACCCCAAAGAGTAGTTACAGAGCACCTTTAAAAAACACCCAAACAATGTAAAGCATAGAAGAAGAAGAGTTTGGATTTATATCCCCCCCTTTCTCTCCTGTAGGAGTCTCTGTAAGGGCACAGCTTGAGAATCTCCTTGCCCTCCCCCCTCACAACAAACACCCTTTGAGGTGGGTGGGGCTGAGAGAGCTCCAAAAAGCTGTGACTAGCCCAAGATCACCTAGCTGGCATGTGTGTGGCAGTGCACAGGCTAATCTGAATTCCCCAGATAAGTCTCCACAACTCAAGCGGCAGAGCTGGGACTCAAACCCAGTTCCTCCAGATCAGAGTGCACCTGCTCTTAGCCACTACGCCACTGCTGCTCTTATTTTAAAGTATAAAAAATAAATTGGAAGCCACCTTGGGTTTAAGGGAAGATGGGTAAAAATATTTTCATTAAATAATTCAGTCTAAGATCATTAATAAAAGCAGTGATTTGCATTCCTACAGTATGTACAATGGGCTGGCTACATATCAGTCTGGTATATTTTTATCTTACTCTTTCTCCATGAAGATCCGTTGTGAACAGGGCCAGTGTTTACCATGTTCCAGAATGATGATTACCGTACATACTAGAGTATAACCCAACCCGAATAAAAGCCGAGGCACCTAATTTTACCACAAAAAACTGGAAAACTTATTGACTTGGAGTATAAGCCTTCAGACTTGACTCTAGTGAAAAGTGGCTAAAACAGAAGATTTGGGGAGCAAGAGATGAGATAAGAGTTGCTTAGTAGAGAGTTTGCATTTAGGGATGAGCAGCTTTCTCCAGCACTCTAGGAACACTAAAATGAACCAGTTTTCTCTCCAAATGTAGAATAATTCTGGGATTCATAGCCATGCCAGCCAAAACTTTGCTCCAAAGAAAGTCTTCGCTTCTCCATGCCACACACGCAAAATAATGTGTTTTCAAACCACTTTCACAACTGTTTGCAAGTGGATTTTGCTATTCTGCACAGCTTCAAAGAGCAGTGAAAGCAGTTTGAAAGTGCATTATCTCTGCATGTGCAGAATGAGCCTAAGTCTTCAGCAACATCAGTATTGGGCAGTAGAAGCTACTGTATGAAGAATTGTATTCATCTAGAATGCAACGCAACAATAATCCTTGTAGGGAGAGAAATGCCCCTCGGTTTTCTTTTAACACACAATAATAATAACACACATACAACCTAGCTTGTAATGCTATGCAATCTGGTCCTTACAGCTTCATTGTTTTTACTGACGGCCTCTGGTGAGTTATAAAAAAAGCAGCAACATGTTCACCGGATCCCCACAGCAGCCCCAGCTCCAGCCGCCATCTTGGAATTACCATATATACTCAAGCCAAGGAGGGGCTTTTTCAGCATTAAAATGTGCTGGAAAAGTCAGCTTATACTGGAGTATATACGGTACCATTTCTCCACTAGGCATGAGCATCAATGAAAAAATATTGGTAAACTTCGGGTTGAGGGTTTTAGAACCCAGAATTATCGGCTTTATTACTGAAAGTGTTTGGGTTAAAAAACCTGAACCTGACATTTTTCAGTTCCCCCCGCTCCACCTGCCATTTTCCAAGACCTCAGGGGCTTGGGAAACAGCAGGGGAGGAGTAAACAGCCCCCACCAATGTTTTCCAAGACCAAAGTGGTGGCTGGAGATCTTGTAGGATTACAACTGATGTCCAGGTGTCAAAGGTCAGTTTCCCTGGATAAACTGGAGGGTTTGGAGGGCTTGGAAAGCAACATTGGGGGACAGATCTTGGAGGCAGTACTGAGCCATCCCAGCACCGCATGCAGGATCGGGCCGACCCTTTCCCTTGCCAGCAGCACAAGTGGGAGATAGATCTTGCATGCAGTGCTGAGCTTGCTTAGTGCCGCATGGAGATCTCTCTCCCCCTCTCTCCACTTCCCCATTGGCTCCCAAGCCCATGTGGTTTGGAAAATGTCAGCGGAGGGGAGGAAGATTTCAAAAGCCAAATATTATTCAGCTTTTCCATCCCAGGTGTATTTGGCTTTTTAAATCCACCTGGCGGTTTTTTAATCAGTAAAAAAGCGGAAAATAGTCAATATGACTTTGGTGTTCGGGAGGTGTTCTGTGATTTGGGTTTACCAAATTCTCCATGCCTTCCTTTTTCGGGTGTGATTGCTGAGTTCGCACATTAATATAAGAGGTCGGGAACATGAAAGCCCCGTTTCGTAAGCCCCCTGCTCAACAATTTGAATTGTCACCGGTTTCCCCATTATTTTTATTTCTAGATCTAACTTGTGCGACTCGCCTATCATCTGCAAGAGTGTTCGATTCTTAGTCTCCATAACAAGAACAGAAAGAGACCCGAAGATGCCTATCCTCGAAAAAGCCACGGGGAAGAAAAAGGATAGCCTCAGCCAAGATGAGAGCGTAAGTAAATATTTTGGAAGATTGTATCAGAACAAGATAAGGGCTTATCGCTGAAGGGGTTTTGAGCAGAAACGGAGCTTTCCCATCAATAGAAAATGGTTGGAGTGCAGCCCAGGGCTAAGCAAAGTTATACCCTTCTGAATGAACCGAAGCTAATAGGCTTAGAAGGGAGTAACTTTTTAGGCCTACTCTCATTCTCCATGCCAATTCCAAGCATGGGGACATGTGTGAATCTACATTCAAGAACATATAAGAGGGGAAAGTGACCAGTACAGAATGTATCAAATCAAGGTGTCTATTGAATTAGAAAATGCTTAATTGACAGTCATTCGTATTTTATTTATTTATTTATTTCCATTTTTAAACCGCCCTCCCCCGGAGGGCTCAGGGTGGTGTACATCAACATCATATAAATACAAATATAAAACAATCTATATAACAATATTCAATTCATAGAATTTAAACAATTTAAAATTTTGCAGATGGCGACTTATCGCAACCCCATTCCCGCCCATGGGAGACCAAAAAAGATGTAGTATGAGGGTCGAAGATGGTCATCCCCGGCTGGCCAAAGCCTGGCGGAACAGGATCGTTGGCAGGCCCTGGGAAACTCTGAAGGTCCCGCGGGGGCTACAGATATCTCCTTAGGGAGCCCATTCCACCAGGTAGGGGCCAGGGCAGTAAAAGCCCTGGCCCTTGTTGAGGCCAGCCAGATCTTTTTTGGGTCAGGGTTAGGGTTAGGATTAATTGATTAAAATTGGAGGGATCGCATCTCCCCGTACTGCCCTTCCAGCAACCGCTCCTCCATAGAGCGGAGGGCCCTAGAAGGGCAGTACGGGGAGATGCGATCCCTCCAATTTTAATCAATTAAGGAATTTATATTTTAAAGACATTCGTATTAGAAGATCCTTCTGGGATACTGAGGGCAAATTTGCCACCAGCTGAATAGAAAGACCCTCCTTATTAAGTTACTTCTTCATAACTTATTGCAACAAAACTTCGAGATGAAATAAGCCGACACCTAATTCTCCATTTCCCCAGTTAAAACTGAGCCCCATCAATTAATCATAGAAACATAGAGCTGGAAGGGAACTCGAGGGTCACCTAGTCCTGTGGTGGTGAACCTTTGGCACTCCAGATGTTATGGACTACAATTATGAACTACAGACGATAGGCGAGTCGCACAAGTTAGATCTAGAAATAAAAATAATGGGGAAACCGGAGACAATTAATTTGTTGAACAGGGACTTTCAGAAACCCGACCTCTTATATAAATGTGCGAACTCAGCAATCACACCAATTGGCCATGCTGGCAGGGGCTGATGAGAATTGTAGTCCACAACAACTGGAGTGCCAAAGGTTCGCCACCACTGACCTAGTCCAATCCCCTACACAGTGCAGGAAATTCACAACTACCTCCCCTTCCCATTACCCCAGAGACCCCAGCTCTATGCCCAGAGAAAGGAAGAAAGTTTCTAGTGTTGGTGGCCCGTCTGGCCTAGAGGAAAATTCCTTCCTGATCCCAAAATGGGGATCAGCATTACCCCACGAGAGCCGAGTTCTGATTCATCCTTTCCTGCCCTCCCTCTCATGATCTGCCTAAGTTCACAGAATCAATATTGCTGTCATGGCATTTATCTTCTCCTTAGAAACTTCACAAAAAGAAAAACCCACTACCTCCCAAGGAAACCCGTTCCACTCAGGAATCAGCTCCAACTCCATTGATTAATACACCGAGTAAACTGAAGGGAGTTTGTTGCCACTCCCCTCAAATGCTGTCATAAATTTCTCTCTGGATTCTGCTGGTGGCCCCTCTCTCTCTCTCAGTACTTTATGCTGATGTGCAAAAAACCCAAAATATCATTCTAGCCTTTGAGAGGCGAGGCTACTGACAATGTTGTCCTCGGCAGAATTTGTAACCCTTTGATTTCAATGGACTTAAAAGGATATAAGGTGATAACGCACAAGTGCTCTCCTCGAGTCAAGCCCAACTTTGCCTCGGAGTGGATTTTTAATTATGCAACATTTTTGACAAACAATCCGGGCGTGCTTTTTATTTGTGCAATGGTCCAAATGCTGCCACACCGTTTATGGCCAAAACCACAAATTTTCCCAGTGCACTTGTATCTGAGTAATTTTGTTATTCGAATACCCTTGTAATTTGTTATACTCTTTGACCTCAATGGACTTAGAAGAAGAAGAAGAGTTTGGATTTATATCCCCCCTTTCTCTCCTGTAGGAGACTCAAAGGGGCTGACAATCTCCTTGCCCTTCCCCCCTCACAACAAACACCCTGTGAGGTAGGTGGGGCTGAGAGAGCTCCGAAGAACTGTGACTAGCCCAAGGTCACCCAGCTGGTGTGTGTGGGAGTACACAGGCTAATCTGAATTCCCCAGATAAGCTTCCACAGCTCAGGTGGCAGAGCTGGGAATCAAACCCGGTTCCTCCAGATTAGATGCTCGAGCTCTTAACCTCCTACGCCACTGCTGCTTACTACTTAAAAGAATATAACTCTGCTTAGGACTGCCCTGTGGCTTTTGTATCTGAATAATTTGTTATTTGGGGTGTTGTTATAGTTTCTGCATGTGAGGAGGAGTCTTTTTTCGCTGCAGTGGGTTTTGCCACAAGGTGGAATGCCCCAGGTAAGGTTCTATATGGGACAGGACTTCTGGGCATTTGATGCCTGCAATGTAAGGAAAATTTGGCAGCTGCAAATCCCCCGGCTGCTTCAGCACCATGGTGGGAGAAGATAAGCCTTGCAAATATATTCCTTTTCATGGAACAGTTACAAACATAAGAACATAAGAACATAAGAACAAGCCAGCTGGATCAGGCCAGAGTCCATCTAGTCCAGCTCTCTGCTACTCGCAGTGGCCCACCAGGTGCCTTTAAGAGCTCACCTGCAGGATGTGAGAGCAATGGCCTTCTGCGGCTGTTGCTCCCGAGAACCTGGTCTGCTAAGGCATTTGCAATCTCAGATCAAAGAGGATCAAGATTGGTAGCCATAGATCGACTTCTCCTCCATAAATCTGTCCAAGCCCCTTTTAAAGCTATCCAGGTTAGTGGCCATCACCACCTCCTGTGGCACCATATTCCAAACACCAATCATATGTTGTGTGAAGAAGTGTTTCCTTTTATTAGTCCTAATTCTTCCCCCCAGGATTTTCAATGAATGCCCCCTGGTTCTAGTATTGTCTAGTCTAGTATAGCAATCCTGCCCACAGGAGCCAGATCTCACGCACGTACATCTGAACATTAAACCTCATATTAAATTTACAGCTGTAACCGAACGTCCATCATGATCTCATTTCTGATTGCCTGTGGTCTTTTAAATCAGGTACTACCCAAACTACCAGTCCCGCCACTCCAACAGACATTGCAAATGTATCTTCAGTGCATGAAACATCTGGTATCCGAAGAGCAATACGCAAAGACCAAGGGAATTGTGGAGAAGTTTGGAGCGGCTGGGGGCCCAGGAGAGATCGCGCAGCAAAAGCTTCTAGAAAGACAGGGGAAAACCGAGAACTGGGTAAGCGCTTTTTCCCTCCAGAGTCTCATCACGCATGTCGGACGCTCCCGGAAGAAACAGTTACACCAGGACACATGAAATTGCCTTATACCAGTGATGGCGAACCTTTTTGAGACAGAGTGCCCAAACTGCAACCCAAAACCCACTTATTTATTGCAAAGTGCCAACACGGCAATTTAACCTGCATACTGAGATTTTAGTTTAGAAAAACGGTTGGCTCCGAGGAGTGCGTTACTCAGGAGTAAGCTTGGTGGTAGTTGGTGGCTTTGCTTTGAAGCAACCATTCATCTTTTCCAAAGGGTGAATCATGACCCTAGGAGGGTTTACTCAGAAGCAAGCCCCATTGCCAGCAACCAAGCTTACTCCAAAGTAAAGGATTGCACTTTTGTTCTTTGCATGAAAATCAGTGGGGTTTAACAGCGCTTAACAGGTTTACCTACACTGCTTCCCCAAAACTTGGTCTTAGGTTTAATGCTAATAATCAAGCCCAGCAGCCCAGGCCAGCCTAGACGTGGGGGGGCCACTCTGTTTGCGCGTGCCCACAAAGAGGGCTCTGAGTGCCACCTCTGGCACCCATGCCATAGATTCGCCACCACTGCCTTATACTGAAATCAGACCATTGGTCCACCACAATATTGGTGTTTTCCGCACGCCACAATTACCACAGAATAGAACCAGGATCATACATCCTGGGTTGTTTGTATCTCAGTTTCTCCCTCTGCATGGCTGTCGATTTCCATGAAGGAATAGAGCTGAAGCACTCCAGTTTAATTTGCATGAGCCCCTGGTTTATTTGTATTTACAACGCAAACAGGGGGGCGTCCCCACTGGGTGCTCTGCTGCTGCCGCTGCCTGGCTATCCCCCTTGGCTTCTTCCTTTTGCTTGGCTCCCCCACCACCACCACCATAACTGCCACTCATCCGAGCACAGGAGGGAGAGGAGGGGGAGGATGAAGGCACTATCTTGCCCCTACAGCGGGACAATGCCCAGCTCACTGTTCACCAAATGGGGTGACCAGAGGTGGTGGCAGAGGAGGAGGAGGAGAGGGCAGTGGCAGCAAGACCCTGGACTGGTGCAGGGGCAGGGAGAGCAGGCGGAGAGGCAGGAAAAATAAACCGGCTCTTCTCCTGCGGTGTTCGCATGGCAGTGGGATATTTTTTTTAATCGCCATTTTAACCATTTTTGAAAACCCCGGGATAAGGGAAATCTCATGGGGCGGGCCCGATTTAGGACCAGAAGTCGTGCAGAAATCATGCGTCGACCGGGATATTTCACCTCCCCATCCCAGGATATTTGGACCCTGCGGAAAACGCCATTGTCTACTCAGACCAGGTCTCAAGCAGAGGACTTTCACACTACCTGGACCTGGTCCATTTAACTGGTGGTGCCAGGAATTGAACATGGGATCTTCTGCATCCCAAGCAGATGCTCTGCCACTGAGCCCAACCCTCTCCTTCTTATCTGTGTCCAAGCTTCCCTTCTGTCCTCCCCAGCATCAGAATTCACAGAGCCACTGTGATGTCACGGAATGTATATGAACATTCCAATCACAGAATCAAGGCACGCTGTTGCTCTGGAAAGATAAATGAATGGTTAGTGAGGAAATATATTCTTGCGGGACCCAGGGACACAAGGTGTGGTGCATGATGGTAAGGAAAGACAGAGGTACTTTTGGTGAGAAGACTGAGAGAATGAGGGTAGGAAGAAGATGCGAAGAAAACCCAGAGGTGAGGCAATGGGGGAAGGGTAAGCAGCAATGGGGGAAGGACAATGGGGGAAGGGTAAGCAGCAATGAGAACCAGAGAGAATGGGTAGAAGAGACATAGGCTTGAGAGGCGCTATATCAAAGTAGGCAGAAGTTTAGGAAAAATGATAAATTTAGGAAAGATTATTTATCCCCAAGTTTTGGAAAAATGATTTATCCCCAAGATAAATTCCACCCAGTGGATTCTGCACCTCCATTTCTATCAGACCCTCACAGTGCAAACCCATTACAGAACAGCTAATTTGTCAAACTGGTGACGTCTTATCGTGATCCTGATTTTTAAACATTCAGAACCTCATTGGTCTTTGTTTCTCGTGTTGACCCTTTTAAAATATGACAAGATTGCTCCTCTTTGAAGCATTTTCAATATCTTGTTAAACGCAGTATGTTATTCTCAAATTTCTTTGACGGAGGGAAGCAATAATGCACAATAGAACTGCGATAATGTGCAATAATGTTTGTCATAACGTACAATAGAACTGTGAAGGGTTTTTTCCTCCTTCCGTAAAAAAAACTCTATCTGTTTACAGTGAAACTCAAAGGGATGATGTAATTCAGAAGAAAACTAATTTAGAATGGGACTTGGTGGCTTGAATGAAGGTTTTACCCTTTCTGGCTCTAGGGAATATTGGGGGGGGGGGGGATGACTTTTGTTTTCAGTGTCTGTTCCAGCAAATCTCAGAGGAGTTTTATTTCAGCAGAGGCCCAAATTCCAAACTGTTGATGTGTGTAAGATGTGGTCATCCGTAACCTTGTTGTCTCCATAGGTCCTAGAGTACTGGCTAGAGGACATGTATCTGAACAACCGATTGGCTCTCCCAGTGAATTCCAGTCCGGCCATCATCTTTGCTCACCAGCGTTTCCAAGACGCAAACGACCAACTGAGGTAAGGTACCTTTGATCCTCCCATCCTGCGCTGCTGTCAGTTGATAATCGAAGGCGTGTGGAGAAATGATGTTCCCAAGTCCTTATGCAAGGAGGTAATGGGGGCAGTCACATGAAGGCAACACTAAACGACCCATCTTACCTGGAGGTTGTGCCTCAGAAGGTTCTAGAAAGACCAGGGCTGATCTGGATTTGTGCAAGATGAGAGGGTACTTCAAGTATGTGGGCTGTGGACCAGAGGCGTACCAGGGGTAAATGGGGCCTGGAGACAAATTGTCTCCAGGACGCCCCCCAGGCTCTGCCCCTGCCCCGCCCACCTCGGCTCTGCCCCCACTGCCCTCGACCCCGCCCATGTCAACATCGCTTCCTGCTCCCCAAGCCCCACTCCCCAGCCTCAGTGCTTATAAAAGAAGGTCTCCAAGGCCGGGACTACAGTCTCTTCTGGCCTGCCCAGAGGGGAGGTCAGAAGAGACTGCCGGCTGCCGGCTGGGAGCCCAGCCGGCAGGGGGGAAGGGAGGGAGGGAGGAGTCCAGGGCGGGGTTGAGGGTGGTTGGAGGCAGCAGGAAGTCCTGCTGTCTCATTTGCATGCCTTGGATAGGGTCGAGGCACATGAAAACGACGAGATAGCAGGACTTCCTGGTCACGGGGGGGGGCAATTTTGCGCCCCGCACGTGACCAGAAGAGTGGTGCCTGGGGACAAGGGGTATCCCTTATCCCTAGGCAGATACGCCACTGCTGTGGACTATGAAAGACTTACAAGGTCCAAACCAGCCTTTTCATTGGGGGCTGAAGAGCAGTCAGTGTATCACACCCATACCATTGTTTATTGATTTGTTCCAATATTTGGGGGCAATTTGCCCGGAGAAGAATACTTCAGTTGATCCTGAAAATCACAGGCTACTTACTTCGATGAGTCAATCACAAAATGGCTGCCTCCAGAAGGAGTCGTTGGCCACTGTGTGAGACAGGGTGAGGGACTAGATGAGCTATTGGTCTGATCCAGCAGGGCTCTTCTTATGTTCTTACACAATAAGGATGGAGCAACTCAGGAGAGATATCAATCAAATAAAAAAAATAATGCAGCATCCTCACCTCAGGAGCAGCAGTGGCGTAGGAGGTTAAGAGCTCGTGTATCTCATCTGGAGGAACCGGGTTTGATTCCCAGCTCTGCCGCCTGAGCTGTGGAGGCTTATCTGGGGAATTCAGATTAGCCTGTGCACTCCCACACACGCCAGCTGGGTGACCTTGGGCTAGTCATAGCTTCTCGGAGCTCTCTCAGCCCCACCCACCTCACAGGGTGTTTGTTGTGAGGGGGGAAGGGCAAGGAGATTGTCAGCCCCTTTGAGTCTCCTACAGGAGAGAAAGGGGGGATATAAATCCAAACTCTTCTTCTTCTTCTCTTCGTAACTGGATGGTAGACACAGTGGATGGATCAGCTGCAACAAGAGGTATCTATACCTCGTCATGTGGAAAGGAGACGTCAAAGATCGTGCTTTGCAAAGCAAAACACATTCAGTGCATTTGCTGTCTTAAATGACACCAAATAAAAATATTGCTAGAAGATGGCTTGTGACCTATTTCCACCCAACAAGCCATCTTCGGGGAGATAGTACCCCGAGGGAATTGCTTCTGTTTTGTTACAGTTACACCTTGGTGCACTGTAACTAATGCGAGCTTGTCATCAGCTGTAAAATGAGATGTTTCGATCCCAAAGAGAAGTGTCCTTGTGGTCAGTTTCAAGCCGCATTGAAATCAATGAGTGCGAAGAAAGAAGAAGAAGAAGAATTTGGATTTATATCCCCCCTTTCTCTCCTGCAGGAGACTCAAAGGGGCTGACAATCTCCTTGCCCTTCCCCCCTCACAACAAACACCCTGTGAGGTAAGTGGGGCTGAGAGAGCTCCGAGAAGCTGTGACTAGCCCAAGGTCACCCAGCTGGCGTGCGTGGGAGTGTACAGGCTAATCTGAATTCCCCAGATAAGCCTCCACAGCTCAGGCGACAGAGCTGGGAATCAAACCCAGTTCTCCAGATTAGATACATGAGCTCTTAACATCCTACACCACTGCTTCTCGGACAAATGGAGGCCTCTAGAAAGTCAGGGGCCCACGACATGCACACAATTCTCATGTCGCTACTAAATATCAGAATCAGTTTGGAAGGCTAGTGAAAAAAATCCTTTCTAACAGCCTTTAGATATTCTAATAGACAACAGGGTAAGCCCATTCCTAAACACACTGGGCATGCCATTGATTCACAAAGCAAACCGAAGCAGAGTTACACTCTTGTAAACCCACTGACTTCAATTGAGCTTAAAGAATGTAACTCTGTTTAAGATTGCTCTGTCCCCTGCGTTTGCTGCAAGATATCTATCCATAAGGCCAGGATATTTCATTTTTATTTATTTAATTTATAGGTGGGTTACAGAGCATAAGTGAAAGCAATGATGATGATGAGACATTTGATAAGCAATGTAATAACACTAGGATTACAAAACGTCTGAAACAAAGCAAAAATTAGATTCACAGCGGGAATCAATTGGCTTTTGTGGGTTTTCCAGGTTACATGGTTGTGGTGTGGTAGTTTTTGCTCCTCACGTTTCACCCACATTTATGACTGGCATCTTCAGAGGCATGCCATGCTAAATTGTTTCTAAGGCACAGACAGGGATAAATGATTGAGTGGTGGAGTTTATGTTTTGTCCACCTCACAGGTGGGAGAGGGGCGAGGCACATTTGTATGTGTCCAGGGCCCTTTCCCCACTTACCTTAAGCCCCGCGCTACTCTCCGCAAGTAGCACGGGGTCCCACTGCACTCCCCACATCAGGGGCGGCAACAGCGCAGCTGCCCCAATGCTGCCGCTCTTGCGCCCCCTCAGCGCGCGGCATCCCTGGCGCTGGCGAAAACGGCACCTTTGGATGACCCCGCGCAGAGCGCAGGGTCGTGGGGACGCCCGGACGCGCGCCAGGGATGCGGCGCTCTCAGAGCAGCACGCAGCAATGGCGGCAGCAGGAGAAGTGGGGAAAGGCCCCAGGTAAAGTTCATAAGTATTAGACATGATATGTTTAAAAATGCAGTGTTGTGGTGGGCTAGTAAACAATGCTGGTCTAGATGGACTTTGGTTAGATTCAGCAGCCTTTTCAACATTTTTTGAGTATTTATTTTTGAACTTCAAGGTCTGAAATTCTGTATACCACCATGTGTGCATACTTTTTGGGGGATTTAAACTTGCAGTCAATTCTGTGTGAGCTTGCAGCCAAGGATCTGCATACCCCGACTACTTACTATTAAGTTCAATCTATGTCACGACAACTTTTTAAAAAGCTAGCATCTGAACGCTGATCAAAATTACTCTGTTTTCCATAGGCCGTGTATGAGACTACTTAAAAAAAACACACCCTATTTTAAACACTGAAATGGATACCTATTTCCTCTTGTTATCTGAATAGCTTCATTGTGATATTTGTTTTGTAGGAAACTATATTTTGCATCTCTCCAGAGAGTGTGTGTGAACAGTCTTAGTGTATAGGAGTTCACTTCAGAAACGGGGGTGGGGGACACAAATATCATTAGGACAAAAAAAACCCCACAATTTTTCCTGTTACTCAGATGTCAAGACAAACATCAGATCGCAGAAGCTAAGTAGGGCTGGCCCCTGTTAGGATTTGGAGAGGAGGCTACCAAGGAAGCCCACGGCTGATACACAGCAGCAAGTAATGGCAAGCTACCTCTGTGTGTCTCTTGCCTTGGAAACTCCACGAAGTCGCCGTCAGTCAACTGCAACTCGGTGGCCCTTTCTACCACCACGTAGGCTGCCTTACTGCATGACGCAACCATGATTCTGTGCCTGTTTAGTCTACAGTAAATCTAGTATGCAACTTAACTTGTGCTCAGTTGCTTGACACAACAGTTACATACTGATTGCAAGTTGCAAGTCCTCTGTGCAACAGTCCTGGTATTATTATTACTACTACTAGTAGGGCACCTTTGTCCTATTCAGAAGCTTATAGAAAATTAAAAGGTCAACTATTGGATGGAGAGTTCTCTACCCTAATCACCGCAGCCAAGAAAACGTGCTCCCCCCCTGTATTTTTCTCTCCCATTTGAACGGGGCCACACCCGGCTCAAAGGAGAGCCATAATGCTCGCCAGGTTTAATGCTATGCCTTCTGTCTTGTTACATGGCAGATTTAATAAGCAAGAAAAGGCTAAAAGATTGTGCCCATGTAACGATGGCTCAGTTGAATCTCTGACCCACCAATTACTACACTGTCTCAGATTCAAGGAAATCAGACCCAAGTATGTGAATCTTACTCCTTTACATTTACCCCATCTCCCCCCATTTAATTAGATTACACTACTTGTTGGACAACCCTGATCCTTCTCTCTGTATGATAGTGGCAGACTTTCTCCTGGAAATTACTAAACGCCAGTAGATTTCCTTCGACCTAACATTCATTTCCTGTATTGTATATGCTTTTTAATCCATTTTTTATTATTGTTGTACTGTTGTCTATGCCAATAAAGGCTTGCTATGCTATGCTATACTAGTAGGGCACCGTGAATGTGCAGTGTGAAAATAGCCCAACACCGCTGCACGTCCAGCAATTTATCGTTTCCGTCTTTGACTTGCAGGTTTGCCGCCAACCTCATTTCTGGAGTCCTTGATTATAAAGCTCTGCTGGACACGTAAGCAGGCAATTTGTTTCTGGAGAACATAATGCATCCGCGCTACAGTCAGAGTACAAAGCCAGCCCGATTGTATCAGGCAGCAGTTCAAGGCTACGTTTTCACTACAAACTAGTTTGCCATTACTGAGGAGGGTCTCAGTAAAGCTCAAGCGCTGATTCTTTTGATAGGGAAGCTTTCTGGATTCCATTTCCAGTGGATTCAGCCTGGGAAGCATGTGTGAAAGTAATCCAGAATAGCTCTATCTACTAAGCGCATGTGACTTTCAGTATCGCTACATTTCATGGTAATATTTTTTTCCAAAAAAAAAGAATAGCTCAATACAGGGCACAGTTGTGAACTTGCCAACTTTCTTTTTAAAAAATTAACCATCAGCCCTCGCTCTATCACAAAATTGCAACGCCAAGGATTTCATACACTCAAAGCACATATTATCTCTGCTATGTGATCAATACAATTGTGAGTTCCCCATGGGAACTCAACTTAGAAATGCTGCAGTTCTGACTGGGGCCATTTCATGTGGAAGGAAGGCACTGCCTTCCCACTGTCCCATTTTCCCACGCCAGCAGGGGCTGATGGGAATTGTAGTCCATGAACATCTGAAGCGCCAGAGATGAACACCTCTGATCTAACATATGGGGTCATCAATTTATTAATCTCCCCCCAAATATACAATAAAGCTCAAAACTTCAACCTGCATTGCAAATGATGTACATGAGCCTGGAAGAAAGTATCCAAAGAGGATGTTTCATTTCTCCCTAGGCTTCACATCTGTTTGCAGATCTCCTGAAACATCTGCATCGCTTGCAGAATGCTTTCAGTTTGGACCAGTGCATTTTTACATGACACAAACACTTCATGTTCATTTTTTGGTATCCTTTTAGCATCGCTCATCGCTGAGAACCGTACATTGCACGAGGGATATTTTTTTCCTTCACCTCTCAATAAGATTCTTCCGTAAAATCCAAACCCTCAGTCTCTCAAGATGCCTTAACTGTAGCCTGGGACCCTGTCCACACACGACAATGTTACAACTTACTGGTGCATTGATGGACAGGGTGGGGGAGGAGGGAAGGTATGTGCGAGTCTTTATTTTGCATGCTCTGCTGTTTGTGTTTTCGACGCTCGCCCACTGAATGCAAATAGAACAACTGCATAATGAAGTTATATAGACATGTCAAGAATTCTGTATTTCAGCTTGGGTCTGGTAATCCATCTATTGCCTTCTACTTTAATTTTATTTCGGTATGATTCTATTTGCGTTGTGTTTAACCTAATTGTCAACCGAACAAAGGACAGATTAGATTTCTTTCCCCTTCTGTCTACCCCTTTCTCTCTCTCTTTCTCTCTCTCCCTCTCTGTTGCTCTGTTTCTCTTCTTCTGTTCTCCAGCCATGCTGTACCTGTTGATTTTGCTCGTGGACAGCTGTCTGGTCATCCTCTCTGTATGAAGCAATACTATGGGCTGTTTTCTTCCTATCGTCTTCCAGGACATACCAAAGATACCCTCGTGGCCCAGAAAAACAATATCATGCCAGAACCGGAACATATCATTGTCGCTTGTAACAATCAGGTGGGTGGAGATTAGAATTTTGCTCTGTCTCCTTGCGCAGTCGTTGCAACAACTAAGTTTACGTTACTCTTGAATCAACCAAACACATCTTTGTGATGGTGGGTAGAATGGGGGGGGGGGATTTTATTCCTAGCAAAAATGTAACAAGAGTGAATAACGGGCGCTTGGCCTATTTCCCCCTCTCTTTGCAGCGATCATGTTTGCCCGAGAACAGTCTCCCCATTTGAATGCTCGACACACATTCTTCAATGCCAGCAAAGCAACTCTCATGCAAAGCATGCCCCTTTTTGTGCACATGGTGAACTCTTAGCATCAGGACCATGGTACTCATGAAGACACCTTCCCCCGTCCCTGCCCTCGTGCCATTTTCTAGCCTGAAACAGTCCTGGGGGGTGGTATTAGAATCCTTGGAGGATTCATGGATATCCCGAGATAGCATTCTCCTGAAACTGTTTCACGTTGGGAAAATGTTGCCAAAGGACCGACCGAATTCCATTTTCCGTGTGCGCCATGTTCCGGATTCTAATCGGGAACCATAGACTCTGGAATTAAGAATAACCCTCAAGTTGCTTGTGCTTGTGACACAAAGGAAACACTTCTTCACACAACGTGTGATTGGTTTTTGGAATATGCTGCCACAGGAGGTGGTGATGGCCACTAACCTGGATAGCTTTAAAAAGGGCTTGGACAGATTTCTGGAGGAGAAGTCGATCTATGGCTACCACTCTTGATCCTCCTTGATCTGAGATTGCAAACCCAGCAGACCAGATGCTCAGGAGCAGCAGCAGCAGAAAGCCATTGCTTTCACATACTGCACATGAGCTCCCAAAGGCACCTGGTGGGCCACTGTGAGTAGCAGAATGCTGGACTAGATGAACTCTGGTCTGATCCAGCTGGCGTGTTCTTATGTTCTTAACATGGGGACCCCCCGGGACGGATTCCAAGGCTTTGCTGAGTAGCAACCAGAGAAAAGGCTCCTGAAAACAAAGAGTTAACCTTTGTTAACTCAGCTTCTGATTGGGCAGCCACTAGAGAGTCAGAATTTTGATTAGTGCTGAGAGTTCTGAAGCTGGTGACAGATAGTTGGTTTTGAGAGCTTCAGAGACAGAGTGAATTGCTCTGTTTGCTTGGTTAAATCATCTCTCTTGGTGAGGAAACCTTTAGTCGATTAAGCTTGTCTGTTCTAAGTTTCCTACCTAGCAGCCTAGCACTGTAAACACACCGGATTTGTTCTTGGCTCTGGGATGATATACTGAAGGGAATGAACTGGCAGGTTTTAATTTCTGTAGTATCTACAGAGTGGCGGAGGAACTCTTCCGAGAGGGATCAGAAGAGAAACTGCTAATATTTTATCCATCATAACCCCAGACCCAATTTGAGTATCCTATCATTTGTGAAAAGGTCACAGTATCTCCAGTGGTGAGATCCAAAAATTTTAGTAACAGGTTCCCATGGTGATGGGATTCAAACTGTGGCGTAGCGCCAATGGGGCTAGGCAGGGCACAATGGGGGCATGACCGGGCATTCCAGGGGCGAACATTCCTGGGCGGGGCTGTGGCAAGGACACAGCCACTGCGCCGGTCCTTGGGTGGGAAACGAATGCACGCAGGCGCAGGCTGCCATGCACGCTGGTGCACCTCCTGCTAAACTGCTTCAAGTTGTGCACGCTACTGCTGAGAGGAGGGGTGTAACTAAGGCAAAAATCACGTGGCAAAATCACCAATTAGTAACCCCCTCTTGGCACACACAAATAATTAGTAACCTACTCTCGGGAACCTGTGAGAACCTGCTGGATCCCACCTCTGCCCAGACCCAATTTGAGTATCCTATCATTTGTGAAGAGGTCACAGTATCTCCACACCACATTACATCACAAGAGGTGAAGGACATCTGGCTTTCCATGCAGAAAGGGGTATTCTTCCAATCCTAAGCAATTAAGCTGCCCACATTAAAAGTTTCCCAATACCCATTGTTGACTACATACCTCTGAAGAACGTCAGTTCTTTTTCCACGGTCAGCATAGCTAAGTGCTGACGTTCGACTCAGGGAGTACCACATCAGTCTGGCTGGTGGTAGAAAGTCCCAGCCATCCTTTGGCGACCCCATAGGGTTTCCAAGGTACCCTGGACTTCCTTGGTGATCTCCCATTTGAATACTCACCAGGGCTGACCCTGTTTAACTTATGATATCTGATGAGATCATGCTAGGCACATTAGCCTTACCCATCTAAAATGAACCCTCTTTTTGCCTCTTGCCGTAGCCGCTACAAAATGTTGTAATGCTGTTTTAATGGTTTTAAGGATACTACAGAGCTTATATTACATTTGTATTTCTTTTAATTTATGCTCTGTCTGTCTATGTTCCTTTGTACACTGCCCTGAGCCCTTCGGGGGAGGGTGGTATATAAGTCCAATAATAAATAATAAATAAATAAAATAAAATATTATTTTCTGTTATGGTAGGGAATAGTTTAATGGGGAAGAGATGCAGCGTACCTCCCCAGCCTGAAATGGAACCTCAGCCTGGTGTACCGGTCAAAAGCAGTGAACTCTAATTTGGAGAACAGGATTTGATTCCCCATTCCTTCACAGTAATGGCAGACTTTTATCTGGTGAACTGGATTTGTTTCCTGCTGGGTGACCTAGTCACAGTTCTCTCTGAATTCCCTCAGCCCCATTTACCTCACAAGGTAAATGTGGGGAGAGGAAGGGAAGGGAGTTTGTGAAGATTCCTTACAGGAAAAGAACAATTCCTTACAAGACAGAAAAATTGGATATAAAAGCTTAACTCTTCTTGTTGTTGCTGCTGTATCGCTAGATTCTGCTGAGAGTCTAAACCGGGCCCCCATCCCTCTAAATCAGGGGTAAGGAACCTGCGGCTCTCCAGATGTTCAGGAACTACAATTCCCATTAGCCCCTACCAGCATGGCCAATTGGCCATGCTGACAGAGGCTGATGGGAATTGTAGTTCCTGAACATCTGGAGAGCCGCAGGTTCCCTACCCCTGCTCTAAATTAAACCAGACGGTGTATGTGCAATCCATTGATGTATGACCTTTGTTCTCATATGTGCCGCTTCCTCTGCAGTTTTTTGTTTTGGACGTTGTCATTAACTTCCGCCGTCTCAGTGAGGGGGATCTGTTTACTCAGTTACGAAAGATAGTCAAAATGTCCGAGAACGAAGAGGAGAGATTGCCTCCGATTGGTCTCCTGACCTCTGACGGCAGGACAGAGTGGGCCGAGGCCCGGGCTATCCTTGTAGAAGGTAAGCATGAACCCCACATCCCCAAATCTGTCTGTGATTTCTCTATGACCATTCCATGTTTCAAAACAAATGCTTTTCATCTCAGGTCTGAACTGACTCACAGTCCAATGCATTCATTAGCACTTGGCATCAAGACGTGCATAAAATTCAGATCTCAGCATACAAATTTGAAGCAAATTGGATAAGCATTTATAATTACAGTCTGATAACCTTCCAACCACATAATATTACAGTCTGATAACCTTCCAACCACATAATTGGCCAATAATATTACACCTGGTTCTCAGACCAATGTTGTAAGCTTGCGTCTGAATAATATCAGCAAATCATATGACTGAATTTGAAAATTCCTCCCTAATTTAAAAAAAGTAGGTGTGGAGGAGAAGATTTGAAGTGTTTTTGTGTGTGTGTGTTTGTATACAGGAATGTTTAGCACAAACGAAAAAGGGGAACAAAGTTTAACCCCACAATAATGGAATGAAGAACTCAAAGGTTAAAACAATACAAATAAATGCCTGCTATTTACAAAATTATAAAAACATAGAAAATATTTATTGCAGATTAAAACCATCAGTACATGTAAAAGGCCTACTAGTTGTAGCTATTTGTGTTATGTGTAAGTGAATATTTGTACTGTAGGCTATTACATTAAGCTATGTAGGTTATTATGGGTCCTAAATATGTACTGATGGTTTTAATTTGTAATTTACATGTACTGATATGTATGTATGTATGTATGTATGTATGTATGTATGTATGTATGTATGTATGTATTACAATTACAAAATTATAATTATATATACATATAATTGGGTATCTAGGAAGACTGGGTATCACATTGGGTATCTAGGAAGACTGGAGAAGTATCCATTCGCTCAATGAGAAAGCAATACAATTCACCCCTTCTGGGAGATCAGTGGGAATTACGGATTCGGTGCTTTCTCAGGACAACAGAGTGCTATTGAGAGCAACTGGAGATCTTGTCAATTACCCAGGTCAAGCGTAGCTCTTGTACCCTGGGCTGGACTGGCGCAAGTGAGAGAGGGCAGGCCATTAGCCCACTGGGAAATTCTCTGCTATCTGTAACAGCCACTTGGCCCTTGTCAGGGTCTTAGCTAGTTCCAAAGCCAGGTTTTAAATGTATCTTCTCCAGTTTGCACTGCACTTCCATATTTTTCTCTTTGGCACTGAAAAATATTTTAAGGGCTCAGATGTGAAGCATCAGGAAAAAAATAGGAGGGATTCATTAGCAAAATTCCATGCATTATATTTGTACTGTTTTTCCCAGTAGAGTTAATGGAAGAATCCGCAGCGGGAGAGAATTGGGGGAAATAGGCTGAAGAAGGGCAAAAAGGCCCTTCCCTACACCGCTTTCCACATCAAACTAGCAGTCCCCAATTCCACAGACAATAATGGGAGCATAAATGCATGGACATTGGAGGTCCAACTATGAATTTCCTCCATCAGGTCTCTTTCGGACTTTAGTTAATGTAATGAATAAGGAATATTGTCCCAAGATCTATCTTTCTCCTCCCCATTGGGAAGAAAGCCAGGGTACAAATGAAGTAAATAAACATCTTATGATATTGGCGATATCCCCACTGCCAATTAATCCTGG
The DNA here is from genome assembly GCF_021028975.2 of Sphaerodactylus townsendi. Lineage (NCBI taxonomy): Eukaryota > Metazoa > Chordata > Lepidosauria > Squamata > Sphaerodactylidae > Sphaerodactylus > Sphaerodactylus townsendi. The sequence goes on from NC_059432.1 coordinate 14,858,491, forward strand.
GACACTCGCCCAAAATATCCAGGTTTCACGAAGAACTCCCCACAGCTGAACTGCCGAACTCAGATTTATCACGGTTCTGGTGCCTCCCCCCCCCCCATCCCGTGTTTTTCCTGAACCTGCATGAATGTGAACCTTTTAAAAAGAACACGTCTCCAGACTGATGGGGAGGTTCAGGGGTCTGATGTGGTTTCAAATTTCTCAACATACAGTGACACAAATGCCTTCCAGCCAATTACAGCTCAGCATTTTCTGTTCGCTGGGCTGAGGCTATCGTTGAAACGTGTGCACGAGGGACCGAGAACCACTCTAACATGGGCACAAGAAAACAGGAACCGGTCAAACATGGGCACAAGGGGTCAATCAGAAAAAAAGCTGCAAATCGTGCATACACATTTTTGTGCTCATATTACCATGTACTGTTGTGATTTTTAAAAGTTCCCGGTCCTACATGGCACGAGAGCCAATCAGGATAGACCCTCCAAGCCGATCGGGTGTAAGTGGGGATTGTCACATTCTTTGAAACCAAGATAGGCATAGATGCCTTCACTGGAAACATGCTGCAGTGGGGAGATTGAAACCTCGATGAAAAGGTGCAGTTCATTTTGAAACCTGGTTGTATCTGTATTTAATTTTCAGTGGGGATTCAGCCATTTAGAATGGGGTGAGTTGGACTTAAGACATTAGTCTCCTTCGAGGCTATATCGAGCATTCAAAACTCATTTCTGGGCCTCATCCAAGGAAACGGCATGAATTCCACAGCTAATAGTAATCAGCCTTCAATGGGTGATTTTGCACAGGCCAAATAGAACAGGTTCAGGCCCTTTTAAAAAGATTTTGGGGTAGGGAAAGTTCCGTGTCAAAAAACGGACCGGAAAAATTATACAAGACACACGTATGCTGCTAAAGTGGCATTCAATGTATTACCCTCTTATATTTCTAATCATACATAAAATACAAGTGCAACAATGCTTATTTGTATTTCTATTCCAAGTGAACTTCCTTGGAAGGAGCGCAGGGATTTTCTCACACGTGCTGAAACAGTTCACTCTCAGTTTAGTGCACACTCAAAACAGTCCAACGTATTAGTCCTGCTCTTCATATATTTGTATCCAAAACCATAGTCATAGGATATTAACCTGACATTTACAAAGTTCTTATTCTTCAAGAGTATGTTGTTATTCTGGATACGTGGCTGAAATCTTACGTGAGCTCCTGCTGGAGTCCATTTAAAGGAGCCTTGTTGCAATGCGGAGAAAAATTCAGCAAGCAAAAAGTTCAGCAAGCAAGTCGCATAACTAAAGCTTTTCGATGCCTTCTTCAGTGCTCCGTCTTCAATAAGCAATACAATAGATTAAAATTCTATAAACATATATACATTCTCATAAATCTATATGTGTCTATTTTTAAACAGATTTAATAAATACATGTTAATAAATATTTACCCAAACGGTGATATGTTAAATATATGTGTGTACATTCATTTCATTCTATTCTATAATAAATAATTAAATACTAATAAATACCATGCACTTACATTTGCCATTATCCTTGTCATTCCAAATCTTGTTACTCTCTTAATGGATTTATTAACATGTATTTATTAAATCTGTTTAAAAATAGACACATATAGATTTATGAGAATGTATATATATTTATAGAATTTTAATCTATTGTATTGCTTATTGAAGACGGAGCACTGAAGAAGGCATCGAAAAGCTTTAGTTACGCGACTTGCTTGCTGAACTTTTTGCTTGCTGAATTTTTCTCCGCATTGCAACAAGGCTCCTTTAAATGGACTCCAGCAGGAGCTCACGTAAGATTTCAGCCACGTATCCAGAATAACAACATACTCTTGAAGAATAAGAACTTTGTAAATGTCAGGTTAATATCCTATGACTATGGTTTTGGATACAAATATATGAAGAGCAGGACTAATACGTTGGACTGTTTTGAGTGTGCACTAAACTGAGAGTGAACTGTTTCAGCACGTGTGAGAAAATCCCTGCGCTCCTTCCAAGGAAGTCCACTTGGAATAGAAATACAAATAAGCATTGTTGCACTTGTATTTTATGTATGATTAGAAATATAAGAGGGTAATACATTGAATGCCACTTTAGCAGCATACGTGTGTCTTGTATAATTTTTCCGGTCTGTTTTTTGACACGCTCTTTGAGACGCACGTTTCCATTCATAAATTTGTAGGGAAAGTTCCCACAGAACTTGCCTCCAAACATTACTGACTCATTCTAGCCATAGTGAGGGGGAACTGCACCCGGGGCATGTGTGTGCCCTGCGCCTCTGCCACACCCCATTTTCCCCAGCCACAGCCTGGAATGCCCCCAGAATGTCCCCGCCACTCCTCTGCCTCACTCCCACATTGGCACGTGCCTGGTGAGACACGCACCCCCCTGTCCCCTTAGCACTACGCCACTGTATTTGCCTGAACCTGGGTTAAATGAAAATAACTAAATTAGTGACTTTTTTCTTTAACCCGAGTTTCAAACACTTCTTACTTGCCTGTGCAAATTACGGCAAGCAGAAAGCATTCAATTCCCTCCCACTTCTGTCCATCATTACGGTGGATTCCCCAGGCAGCTGCCATTAGAGTAGATTCTCTAATAGTCGGCCGCCATGTTGTGCCAGTAAGTGAGGGGATTCTTGGGGGGTGGATTCTCAGGTGGGGGGATTCTTGGGTGCATGGTTTGCACAGAAACACAACATTTCCTGTGTGAACTGTGCCTCCTATTGCCCCCGAGATTCCAGTGATCCTAGCACGCAGCTGCACTCATCATGTAAATGCCGACACAGGCAACTGAAGCAGGTTACATGAATTGTTGTTGCCTGTGCAGAGTCAGCCATGGTAAATTGAAGCCAAAAGCTGTTAGCCATCAGCTCCCATTACAGATGTATTTTAACCATTAACCCAAGTCCTGGATAGCTACGCTTGACAGACATCATGTTATTCTCTGCAGCACATGACTGTCAAAGACATGTTTTTCCCCTTAGCTACCCCATTTCAATCACAACCAGATCCCAAGCGTCTGATCCCCCCCTCTCAAAATTGTAGCCCAGTGACTCCAACGTGTATATAGTGAGCACCAAGCTTAGAGGGGGTTTTGCATATAACCGAAGAAGGTAAGCACGATTTGCTATTTCACACCTTGTGGGCTGCAGGCCCTCCGTGCTCAGCTGAGGTAGCTTGATCAGGATGCAAAACCCAGTCCCTGGCTTTCCTTTAATGAATGATGCAATGTTGCTGATGCAGCAAGAAGAATGTCAAAAAGGTTCATTCCGTCATGCAACGCTGCTTCCTAGACTGAAGGTTCAGCAGCCCGAGAATAACACAAAGAACTGAATTCTAGATTTTAGTGGGGCAAAAAATATGAGACGCTCTCTGTAGCTTCACTGGGAGCATAAAAGGAACCACAGTATAACGCCTCTCTCAGTTCTCTTTGAGCCACCAAGCTTTTCCCACAAGCTCCTCAACCTAGCCCTGTTTCCTTTTCTCTTCTGCCAAAGCTTACCTAGTAGAGGAAGCAAGAAAGTATGGTGGTCTCTTTGGGAAAACCCTTTCTCTGGTGTCTTGAACCCTGCCACAGCAATGTCCCATATGCTAGTGAGTCTGGGAAATGTAGTTCTTCCCAGATGCCTTAGTGTGGAAATTGAGAATACCTGAAATGACATCTCTTAACACTCCAGTGAAATCGGGGCTCAGGTCAGAGGACCAAACTCATCAGTTTGCCATTATGAGCTTCCTCACTTCCACTTCTCAGCTCCGGCACCAACTTTACTAGTGCTCTCTTGTTTGAATGAATTTGGCTAGATACTCAGCCAGTGTGATGTAGTGGCTAAGAGCAATGAATCCTAATCTGGTGAACCCAGAAATGTTACTTGGGAAGTGATGGAACAAAATGGAGGACATATCTCATATCACCTGACTCTGACCAGTGTACAATATTCCCCTACACTCCATTGCTAATTTTATATTACTGATATATACTGGTATGATTTCCAAAATTTATGCATGTGTATATATATATACAAGTTGTGGTGGGTTTTCCAGACTTTGTGGCCATGGTCTGGTGAGTCTTGTTCCTAAAGTTTCGCCTGCATCTTTGGCTGGCATCTTCAGAGGTGTATCACAGATAAAAGTCTGTTTCATACTGTGTCTAGTGAGAAGGGAAAGTTTAGTGGGGTATATTCTCCATGTACCAGGGTGGGGAACCAATCAGTAAGCATTTAGGTGGAACTTGCTATGCAAAGGTGTGGTTGAGTGCATTGTATTGTGGGTGGGGTTATCAGTCTATTTTTAAAGTACTGGTAGTCAACAGAGTTTGTTGATACCAGCCAGATTCATTCCAATTCGGATTCAGACCAGATTCGGATCAATGGGCTTGGATTGGCCGAATTCTGAACCTTGCAAATTTGGACTGCCCTGAATCTGTGGGAACGTCCGAGAATTTCAGATGCGTTTTTATTTTGTGTGTGTGTTTTTTCATGTTTTGTCCTGCAGGGGTGCCCCCATCCAATGGGAGCTAAGAGGAAATGGGGCACCCCTTTGAGGGTCCATATCTTTGGCCCCCTGAACCAAACTGCACCACACTTGGGGGTATCATCAAGACAGTCTCCTGATGATACACACCTGAAATTCTGGTGCTGATATGTCTAAAAATGCGCCCCCCCTGTAGGCCAAAATGTAAAAAACACCAAAAAAATAAAAACGGGGTTCGGCAGCTGATCCGAATCCCATGGATTCGGATCAGATGGGATTCGTACAGCTCGGATTCAAACCCTACTCGTCCGAATACATCTGAATCGGTGCAGATTCAGTCCAAACCAAGATTTGGACCGTCCAAATCTCCAACCCTAAGCTTTGTTAATTCTCAGATTCTCTTCTTTTCTGTTGAAGTTGTCTTGGTGTTTGTGAATTTCAATGGCCTTTCTGTGAAGTCTGACATAGTAACCTTCAGAATTGTCCAGAATTTCAGTGTTCTCAAATAAAATGTTATGTCCAGTTTTGATTAGAGTATGTTCTGCAACTACAGATTTTTCAGGATGGTTAAGCTGACAGTGTCTTTCATACTCCTTAATGAGAGTCTGAATGCTGCATTTTGTGGAACCACAAAACGCAGCATTCAGACTCCTGTGAGAATTATGGAATGAACTAAGGAGTGGACTAATAAGACCCATTTATGCCAATAGAAGTGTTGTTGACTAATATGACCCATAATTGGTGCCAAAGAATGCTTAAAAATACAAAGAATACTTAAGCAGAGCCAACTTTTTCCTGTTCTTGATGTCAGACTGGGATCCTGAAGTAACTTTTGTCATAGCCAAATTTTTAACACCAGTTACAAAATGAAGGATGAACATAAGTCCTACTTTGGACATCAATCTATGAAGTTTTTAAACGATTCATACAATTTGTTTCTGTTTCTCTTTTTTAAGTCCAATATGTTTATAGTAATTTTGATATTTTGTTCTCTATGTATAATATTTAACTTATGCCAATAAAAGTTTGGATTTGGATTTATACAAGTTTGGGGGAGAAATTAGCAACAGGGTATGTTTTTTTCATAATTATTACAATTGCCCAGCACTTGAAAATTAATAGATTTCAAAAATCATGTGTTGTCTCAGTCTCAGGCTATAACTCATTGAACAAACCAACTTATCATCCTTTACCAATGCTACTTTTAACTGGTAAATATTTTTTCAAAAGCCAGTGAGGATTGTAAATGCTTATGCAATGAAGGATTGTTAGAAACTATTGAACACCTTATCTTTGATTACAAGTTAGAAACTGAAAGGCATAATTTCATTAACCCAACATTGACTAAATATCCCGGAAGAGAAAGGAAAACCCTAATCTCAATTTTGGTTAATGGAACAAAGAAATAACAGCAAATGTAGCCAAATTGGCTTGTGGGTGCTGTAAAAATAAAGAAAAAAGAGAAAAAAACATTGTCAGTAGACCTGAATTTTAAGAATATTATGAATTTTTTAAATTGTATTTTAGCTTTACTGGTTTTACTTGTAATTTTAGCATAGAAATAGAAATGTAATTGTGAATTTTAGGTTAATAGGGAACAATTTTACCCTGTATTAGTTTAAGAACACTTGCACTACCAACTAGTTTGCTTTGTATATGCTGGTCTTTGTAATTTTAAATAAATTTAATAATTTCTCACCCCCCAGATTCTACTAACCGAGACTCGCTTGATATGATCGAACGAAGTTTGTGCTTAGTCTGCCTCGATAGCCCAAGTGGAGAGGAACCCAGTGACACCAATAGGGCTTTGCAACTTCTGCACGGGGGAGGTTACCACAAAAACAGTGCCAATCGGTGGTATGATAAACCCATGCAGGTAAGAAGTCTCATGTTGTCAGAAGTCTCATGAACAACACCCAGGGGCAAGCCACACAGTCCAAAATGTCAAAAGGAAGCCAACAGTTGTGGAGAAAAGCAAAAAATGTGTTCTTCAGTGCCTATGGGAAAAGTGTCATGGTACACACCGACATCTTTGCTGGTGCTTTCAGAAAGTGGAAGGGACTAGGTCAGGCTTTTGCTTGGCAGGTCTTCTGACTGGCTGTAAGGGATTTGATTGGGTGTGCGGCTTTTCGAAAACGTTGCTCTGGTGGCAGCTGCCACCACAGCACAAAGATCTTCACTGGGTTACCTGAAGGTAAACCCTTCGGGGGTGGGCAGTTTATTAAATCTAAATAATAATAATAATAATAATAATAATAATAATAATAATAATAATAATAATAATAATAATAATAATAATAATAATAATAATTTCAGACTGACAAAGTTTTGGAACACAATACTCCTGACCTCACGATTGTGGAAAAAAAGAAAGTGTGGATAGTTGATGTTGCAATTCCTGGTGACAGCAGAATTGATGAGAAGCAACTGAAAAAACTTACATGATACGAGGATTTAAGGATTGAACTACAAAGACTCTGGCACAAACCAGTAAAAGGTGGTCGCAGTGTTGATCGGCACACTGCGTCCAGTGCCTAACAACCTTCGACAGCACTTAAATACCCTCGGCATCGACAAAATCACCATATGCCCGCTGGGCAAAAGGCCAATCCCTACTCGGGTCTCTGCGCCGCACGCATTATTCACCGAATTACTGTCACACAGTCCTAGATACTTGGGAAGTGTCCGACATGTGATGTAATACAAAATCCAGCATATTGATCTTGTTTGCTGTGTATAACTGGTTTTGTATCAATATTATAATAATAATAATAATAATAATAATAATAATAATAATAATAATAATAATAATAATAATAATAATAATAATAATAATAATAATAATAATAATAATAATAATAATAATAAACTACAGCAATCATTTTGTGGCTGCCACCACCATATATTCCTCAACTACACCATATATATTCCTCAACTACATTATGTAACAGCACGTTACTTGTAATACTGTCCTAAACAGTCCCTGCAATCTGTGGTTGACAGCACAAAAAAAACCCCAGCTTCATTGACCTGAGAAACTCTGCTTAGGGGTGTACTCTGAGGCCATTTATGCATGCCCCACTTATCCCACCCACCTGTTTTCTTTGCAGCGCGTTTTTCCTGCAGTTTTTTGTTGTTTGCACGGGGGTTCTCCTCCTCTAAAGTGTCCCCAGCTGAGCTGATCTGCCATTCACGAAATGTCTGCATCCATTACTTGCGGCTTTGGCGCTTTCAGCGTAGCGCTTTCCATCCCGAGTTAAGCAATTGTGTGATCGGAGACAATGGCTGAAACTGGCACCGAAACAGTTACAGGGGCAGGCGAACCGATGGCATCTGGATTGAATGACCCCCCCTGCCCCCCGTCCTACTCTAGTTTGGGCTGTAAGACTCACAACAACCTAAAATGGAAACGAGCCTGCCCATGAAGTGAGGTTCAAAACTAAATGAGGATTTCTGGGGTTCCTAATTCAAGTCCGGTGCCATCTCTCCTACATCACGTTGGTTCTACATCTGCTGCATACAGTCTAATCATGCAGGGGTCTGCAACCAGCGGCTCTCCAGATGTTCATGGACTACAAATCCCATCAGCCCCTGCCCGCCATGCTGGCAGAGGCTGATGAGAATTGTAGTCCATGAACATCTGGAGAGCCGCAGGTTGCAGACCCCTGGTTCTAATGCCTTCTTTTTCTGTCCTTTAAACAAAAGGAGAGAAATTCTGTAGGACAGGAGGCAGAAAAACAAAAATGGACTGAGCCTTCATCTTCCTCACCACGGTTTCGCATCAATGCTGGGGTCCATCTTCCTTCCACCTACCGGACTCCTTTACCGTCAGAAAGTCACACACACTGCATGGAGTGGCAAAATGTCATTTCAATTTCTCATCCCTGTAATTTCTTATCCCAGCGCATAAATTTCCATCCACAATTATGCAAGTGAGATCGACAGCTTGAATCTTGCCTGCATGCTCACTGCAGGCGAGAAAGGCGTATATCTCAATATCCAATTAAGGGAACGAGAAAATGTGAAGCTGAGAAATCCAACAGGAGGAAAAGAAAAACTACATTCTTTTCTCCCCCTCTCCCCCATTATTTTCTTGGTTGTGGAAATGGCAAGCTGAATGATTTCATATTAATACCTGGTAGAACACTTCAGTTATTTTAAATTCTTTTAACACACAATGGCGATTTGAACACAAGGGTTGTTTTCTTGGAAATCTCTAGGCTGGTTTTCTGTACATTTCCCCCCTGTTCTTGCTGTTTGCTTAATATTATATTTAGAATGTCATATTTTTTTTTGAAATCCTGCATCTACATTTCTCTGATCCAGCAGCAATAACTCAGAATGCAGTTATGTAATGCCAAAGACAACAGATGGGGGTGTGCATCTGAATCTATTCTGTAAGAATGACAGCAGCGGAAATCCCGAGGCACATTCCCCATGTCAAATGGGCACCACAGTGAACGCTTTGCATCTAAACCTCATAAGACAAATCCGAATGCACATCCATCGTGGATTTGGGCGAGCAGTTCCCGATGCAACAGGGATAATTCGGAATCTGGTGGCACCTTAAAGACGAACTGGATTTTATTCTGGCATAAACTTTTGTAGGCCAGAGCCCACTTCTTCAGACACAATGAACTGAACTCGCGTATAGAAGGTGGTTCCATATGGGCTCTTCCCTTTATGCAGGCCTTTTGTTTCCTGCCAAACCAAACACGTCCTGGTGGGGGCCGAAAGTGCTGCCAGGTCACAGTCAACTTATAGCGACCCCCATAGGATTTTCAAGGCAAGACATGAACAGAGGTAGTTTGCCGTTGCCTGCCTGTGTAGCAATCCTGATTTCCATGGTGGTTTCCCATTCAAGTACTAACCATGGCTAACCCTGTTTAGCTTGTGAGTTATGATGGGATCAGGCTTGTCTGAGCCATCCAGGTCAGGGCAAAGTGGATTCTACGAGTCATTATAACCTGCCAGACATTTGACAACTTTCTTGTTTTGCAGCCTTATCGGGAAGCTTATCAAGCCCCTGATATTCTTACATCACTGATGGGCTGTGCTCTGTCAGGGTTGGAGGGGTGATAAGTGCCATCAAGTGATTTCCAATTTATGGCAGTGGAGCGGGGTGGGTTGCAATACAAGCTGTGTAGACCTGCCCCTTTGCTGGATTATTATTATTATTATTATTGTAGATTTCACAGCTGCCAGACCTTTAGCTGGTTGTTGGCCTTCATTACAATTCGAGCCTCACCCAGAGGCCTAGGAAGTTGTAATGTATCGACGTAGTATTCGTGAGGATCCCAGCAGGGCTGCCTTCTGAATTTGACCAATGTAAATTTTGTCAATTCGAAGATGTTTCAAGTGCTGCCCTAGTGTTTTTGGGATGGCGCCCAGCATGCCGATTACCACTGCTACGACCTCAGCTGGTTTGTGCCATAGACGCTGAAGCTCGATTTTCAAGTCGCGGTATCTAGTGACCTTCTCATATTCTTTTTCAATGACCCTGCTGTCACCGGGGACTGCTATGTCGATGATGCTCACTTTCTTGTCCTCGATCACGGTGATGTCTGGTGTATTGTGTCCGTTTGGATTTGAAAGTCCCACAGCATCTTGACCTTCTCATTTTCCATTACTTTCTCTGGACAATGTTCCCACCAGTTCTTAGCTGTTCTTATGTTGTAATTCTTGCATCATCATCATCATCATCATCATCATCATCATCATCATCATCATCATCATCATCATCATCATCATCATCATCATTATTTAGATTTAATTAACCGCCCACCCCCGAAGGGCTCTGGGTGGTGTACAACAAACCAACAAGTAAGACAATAATACATAATAAATAAATAGTTAATTAAAATTCATAACTTAAACTCTATAAAACACAGCAGCAGCATTACATCTCCAGTAAATAATAGTGGTGGCACCCGATCCCAAGGCTGGGAGGGGACAGGCAATGCCGGATTGAATTATGGGTATATATCGTCTTTGTAACTACCCAGCTACATTCTCTTAGATGAGCTATGGTAATGATTCTAGTTAATGTTGTCATCTTACCAAAAAAAAAATCCGTGAAGGCCCAATAAGAACAAGACATCTTTAGGGATTATTTTTGTAGGAGCTACATACGTATTGATTTCCACCGTCTCCCCTTCAATCTAAGATTCAAACGATTTGCCCTACCTCAAAACGCAATCGGTTTCTTCTATTTACTGAATTCCATTTCTATCTATTATAGACTTACAGAGCAAGTGTAATTCCATGGGCGTGGAAGGCTGTGATTCAGTTCAGGACTCTGAACTTGGATTCTTGGGTTCCAACTTCTTACAGTGCTGCAATAAAAGTGCCTGCTGTCCATAATTTATTAAAGCTGGCCTTGCATTTATTCCTTTCACTGGTTTAGAATTCTTTACAAGTTTTGGGCAGTCACATCACAATAAAAGGGATAAAATCGTGATTATGGGATATTGAAAGGGTCTAGATAAGAAGAGAAATTTATTTAATTTAAAGGAGCAGCAGTGGCATAGGAGGTTAAGAGCTCGTGTATCTAATCTGGAAGAACCGGGTTTGATTCCCAGCTCTGCCGCCTGAGCTGTGGAGGCTTATCTGGGGAATTCAGATTAGCCTGTACACTCCCACACACGCCAGTTGGGTGACCTTGGGCTAGTCATAGCTTCTCGGAGCTCTCTCAGCCCCACCTACCTCACAGGGTGTTTGTTGTGAGGGGGGAAGGGCAAGGAGATTGTCAGCCCCTTTGAGTCTCCTGCAGGAGAGAAAGGGGGGATATAAATCCAAACTCTTCTTCCTCTTCTAAATTAAAATATGAAGGACATATAGCATTATTAAATATATATGAGTACATTTTGTAGGATTCAAATATTAAAATAATATAGAGAATGAAAAATGAGAGGTAAAGTATAAGTATAGATATGCTTATTACTTAGCTTAGTAAATAAAGTTACCAAAGTTACCAAAGAATAAGTTACCAAAGAATAGTGAAGTAACTGATTTGATTTAGATGTATTGAATTATGTGTTATTGTTATGGGTAGTTGGGGTAGGATAGATTATGTTTGGGTAACTGTAAATGTGGGTCATTTGTTACTTATTACTTGTTACTATTTGTTGATGTCTTATGTGTTTCAATGGCTTCATGTATGTTTTATGTTCAGTGTGTTGTTTTAAAGAAGGAAATTAATAAAAAGTATTATGTAAAAAAAATTCTTTACAAGTAGATAACCATTGTAGATTGGCAACAGCCCTTTTCCCATGTTGCCATTTTTGCTTAATGGAATGTCCACGGATTGAGACCTGGGAGGACACGGGTACGCCAGACCCGATGACTGGCACATTTGTGCCTAAAGGCAGAATTGCCCTCCACCCCTGGGACTGCATAGGGTGGCATTTATTGGCTGGAATCCTTCAAGAAGTTGCAGTATGTCTTCATGTGCAGAGCCCATGCGCTTAAAGACATATGGCACCCTGAAGGATGTTCACAGTTTTCAAACACTTCCTTTCACCTGTATACCACTGCTTATTGTCGTGGTGGCGAACCTTTGGCACTCCAGATGTTATGGACTACAATTCCCATCACTGGCTGATAGGAATTGTAGTCCATAACATCTGGGGGGCAAAGGTTCGCCACCACTTATTGCGATGGAGGACATTTTACAGTCAACAGACACCACATTCACCTGTTGTGACTATCAGTGTGTGTTTCCCTCCTTAGTTAGTCGTGGGACGAGACGGGGTCTGCGGAACGGTGTGTGAACATTCCCCCTTTGAAGGAATCGTCCTGGTGCAATGCGTCGAGCATTTGCTCAAGCACATGTAAGCCACTTTGACCTTTGCTGGCCCGTGACTATATGAGATGATTTTCATCTGTTGTGCTGCTTCTTAGTTGTTTGAATTGGGCGGAACTCCTGTGACATGCATCTCTCATTCAATATCTTCTGTTTTGAGAGTTCGTTCCCCAAATGATACATTCAACTTGCATATAATGGAATCCATCTTATGGGGGAAAATTTGATTCACAACAGTGGTTGTTGCCCCCCAAGGGCTGCAAACTTCCATGTGGGGATTGGAGATCTCCCAGGTTTACAACTGATCCCCAGACGATAGTGCTCTTGGAGGAAACAGATGCTTTGGAGGGTGTATGACATTGTACCCTGCTGGGATCTCTCCCCTCTCCACCCTCCCTGGGTTCCACCCCCTAAGTCTCCAGGTATTTCCCAACCAAGACCTGACCGCTCCACCTGTACATCTCTCTGAATTACAACTGATCTCCAGATGGTACTGATCAATTCCACTGGAGAAAATGACTGTTTTGGAGGGTTGACTCTATGGCGTTATATCCCACTAAAGTCCTGCCCCTCCACAAACCCCGCCCACCTCAGGCTCTGCCCTCAAACCTCCAGGAATTTCCTAAACTGGAGCTGCCAACGTTGTACCCCCTGCCCTGTGAAATTCCCTGTATCCTTAGTACTGGGGGGTGGGGGGGTGGGGGAAACCAGCGAGGAAGTATTTTCCTCAATATTGACATGGAGCTTTAGGTTGCGAGCAACAGCTTCTCTCTCTCATAGTTGGGAAAATGGCCATCCATGCAGGGATTAAAACAGTGATCAGCAGAGCAAAGAGTAACAGACTTGCTTCCTGCTGAGTGCGCCCGGCTTCCGCTGCAGCGGTGATATCCTGACCTACAGTTTGCTCGTCTGATGGATAGAGTCAGTTAGGTCTGATATAACCAGCAGAAGTCTACCAGGACGTACAATTACATCAGCTGATCAGAAAGGGGGGGAAGGGGAATTGATCACAGCAGGAAAAGTTCAGAAGGAAGGGGAAGAGGCAAGGGCTAGCCAGCCTGTCCATTTGGCACATCTCTCGGTGATGGCCAAGGGCTCCACAGGTGGGGGCACCAAAACCGGGCCAGATGCCACCCTGCCCATTCACAGTGTCTACCTCAGCAAGTGGATATAAATCCAAACTCTTCTTCTTCTTCTCTTGGGGGATAGGAGGCCATCTTGGTGGGTGATTTCATACCCCAATCTCCGGGAGGCAGGAACTAAACTTGTGACCTACAACTGCTATCCCAGCAAATAAGCAACAGCTCCAGATGTGCTTGTTTTGTGCCACCTGTTTTAAATTATATTGCCAAAGTGGGTTTAGGAATTTCGACTCCAGTCAATCAATCAGAGTGGCTAGCCGTGGGAGACCCTTCACTCCATCTCCCTGCGACTCGCAGCTTCAAGATCTCTCCTGGGACTTGTAGCCACTCCAAAGAGATTAACGGGAACTACAGCCCTCTTGTTTTTAAAACAGGAAAGAAGGTGCTAAGAAACTGGTTAGAGCCGATTCGGTGAGCGAACTTCCTGCTCCGCGGAGACTGAGGTGGAAATGCTCTCCGGAAATTCAGGCCCACTTGGCATCGGCCGCCGAAAAACTCCAGAGGTACAGTGGATAGCGAACTATATGCTTCATCTAGAAGACAATATATAGACCCATATACTGAGAACTATGCCTACTCATCAGACAAGGTCAAAGCTTTCTATCTGTGATCAGTCTCCTCAGAGATCCCTAGACGTTGCCAAATTCTTGGCGCTGGCTCAACAGATTCGCCACAGATTTTAGTTTATTTATTTATTTATTGTTTTAACTGCTGGAAATGTCTGAACCTACTTATTTTAACTTGATTCTCCTCAACCTCTCTGTTGTATTTTAAACTCATGCCAATAAAAGGTTGATGATAGGTACAGTGGATTATTTCCAGCTTTTAAAGACAAACAAAGCCGGGGCTTGGGCAGGCTACAACAGGAGAGCGATCAAATCAAGCTAAATATTCATGGGATGAATAGAACAAAACCAAAAAAGTCAGGGTAAGGCCTCCTCCGGGATTCTGCAGTGTAACCCATATCATCATGGGTATATCCTTCTCAAATAATAATTTATAAAAAGGATTGCAAACATAACAGGAAGTAAATCGGATCTGGCACAGCCGCTTTGCATAAAATGCAAACAGTGGTCTCTCTTTGTACACACGAGATGCTGTCAGCAGTCGGATGAATGAGTTTAGAGTTACAGAGTATGGAGAGAATGTATAGATAGCAGTGATGGTAAACAACTCGTTTGAATAGATTTGGATTCAGGCATTACTTTTTTTTTTGCATGTTCCCTTTGAAGGTTCCTTTTGCCAACCTGCCGTTTTGCAACAGGATCAAATGGCATTTTATTTTTTGGCCGAAGCAAAGGCTAGCACTACCAGGGATTCAAGGCTCTAGGTTGGATACTGCCGATTGTTTTCCCCTCCCACAGCAAACCTCTGAGCCCCACTCATGCTACTGCTGTGGAATCCTGACCCGCAAAAGAAGCATTTGGGGGGACATTTGGGGAAATCATTCCATCAGAGAAGGGCCAATGTGAGTAGCAGAGTGCTGGACTAGATAGACTCTGGTCTGATCCAGCTGGCTTGTTCTTATAATCTTATGTTCTAAGGTTCTGGGCAGAATCCAAGCCTAAGGGCTCACATTCTCAGAGATCACCATGCATAGTACATTACCAGAAAAACGTTTACTCCGATTGTTACACAAGTGTCCCTTTTCACTGTACTGTTTGCTCATTTCCTAGGATGGTGAAGAATCTAGATTTTGTTGTTTATAAGTTTGAAAGCTACGGAAAAGAATTTATCAAGAAACAGAAGATGAGCCCAGATGCATACATCCAACTAGCACTGCAGCTGGCATTTTACAGGTATACAAAAATCACACCAGAATGGCTCGGTCACTTGAAATGTACAATTATATAGTAACTAGCGGGCCCAGCCACACGTTGCTGTGGCAATTGTCTTCTCATCACAGTCCGCACCCACACAGATGTCCATGCAGGTCCAATGATCCCCAGCATAGCCTTTTGGCGTGGTCAAATGGAATCCCTCTTTCCCTTTTCAATGCACATCGTTATATGGTGCTGTCTTGTTTTTTTAGTATAAGGTAACCATTCCCATTCCACAACAGAACTGTCCAGAGTGCGAATCCCGCGGTCCATGAGGCTGGTTGACACGCACAGTCCTGGCTTGGTTAAGGCAGAACTGGGGCAGGCTATCCCAGTCAGGCAGCAGAGGCAGGGTGGCGAGGCGCTCAGATTGAGGCCAGCTCCCTGGGTTCTTAAAGGGCCATGTGCAAAAGAAGCGGAGCTGGTAGTGTTGGTTCGCCCCCACCCCGTGGATTTTCTTAGAAGAAAAAGGCAAACTGCAGCTTGCTTTTAGTAAAAGAGAGCTGTGGTGAATATGGGTGAGGAAGTGGGTAAGTGGTAGTTGGATGTGAGGGAGGGCAGAGTGAGGTGTGTGAGGATGAGCTGGATGTGTGTGGTAGCAGTGGGTGAGGCACAGAGAGTGAAAGTTACCTGCGTGTGAGGGGGGGACCCCAACTGACGTCTCACATGGCAAAGTGTGTATGTGTTTCACTTCCACTTGTATTACCTAACAGTATTACCTATTTACTGTTTTCACTGCTCATCTCTGCCCATCTGCACGAACATTCTAAGCCAGGGGTAGGGAACCTGCGGCTCTCCAGATGTTCAGGAACTGTTACAGGCTATCAGCCTACCAGCATGGCTGATGGGAATTGTAGTTCCTGAACATCTGGAGAGCCGCAGGTTCCCTACCCCTGTTCTAAGCCCTCAGGCCACAGACAGACAGGCTTCACGAACATTCTAAGGGTGACAGTTAAACAGAGGCAGCTTCATGGCCTGGTGTGCCAGGAAAAAGACGTTTTACCTGGCTCAGGTATGGACTTTCGGTGATTTGAAGGTCCGAGTACGTGCCCGCAACAGGGAGGGATGTCCTGTGAAAATTTGGGGGCGATCCATCCAGCAGCTTCTGAGGGAGACCATCAGAGACAAACACACTGTTAGATTTATATATATATAGATTTAGCAGACTGGGGAGCCACAGGCCACAGACTGTAAAGAGCAACATGGCAGGGTTTTCTTTGTCTTTACACAAGGATTCCTCTCCCATGCTCACCTTTGGGAAATCTTTTGACTTGAGACTGGGTGCTTAACCTGAGCAGAGTCAAACTGTTTCCTGTCTTCCAGCAGAAGTATGCAGTAATAGGATTACCATTATTACCCAACACTGTGCTGTGCTCTAAAGAAGGTGTAGGGTGATGAGGGAAGAGTAGGACCTCTGGCGCACTTCATACTGAGTATCCAGGAAGACTGGAGAAGCTCATGTTCTCTAAATGATAAAGTGCTACAATTTACCTTTTCTGATGGGCTCCAATGGTGCTCCAATGGACACCGTGGGCTCCAATCGCTGCCTACACGGCACGCGTATGAACAAGAAAAAGGAAAATGGCTGCAACACGCTATACATTTGCTGCGCAGAATCGACCTTAGTGAAGTTGAATATAACAATTAAAGAATGGGAACCCCCAGGCAGTGATTTTATTTCCCCAGATTTAATAAAATCAAATGCAGACTGGTGGCCCCCAATCTTAGCAGCACTTTTTACTTACTTACTTACTTACTTACTTACTTACTTACTTACTTACTTACTTACTTACTTACTTACTTACTTACTTACTTACTTACTTACTTACTTACTTACTTACTTACTTACTTATTTATATACCGCCCTCCCCAAAGGCTCAGGGCGGTGTCCATCAACGATAAAACAATTTAAAACATCGTATATAATTTACATAAAATAATATATAAAATACTAAAACTACAGATGGCTTCAACCCCTCCCTCTCCCTTTATGTACCCACGGGAGGCCAGATGTTCTTATGGCGGAGTTGACATCATCCCAGCTGGCCAAACGCCTGGCGGAACAGGTCTGTTTTGCAGGCCCTGCGGAAACTTACATTGACCAAATGGCCAGTGGTGGGATTCAAATAATTTAACAACCAGTTCTGGTGGTGGAATTCAAATAATTTAACAACTGGTTGTTTACAAGCACCATTTTAACAACTGGTTCTGCCAAAGTGGTGCGAACCTGCTGAATCCCACCACTGCAAACGGCCCAAAGTCCTCAGGACTGAAATTTGACTGTTATAGACTCAGTCTTTTAAACGGGTTGCAGAACAGACCCAGCTAATTACAGACCCATCAGCCTATTAAATATAATTAGCAAGTTATATTCAAAACATTTTCCCTCAGATTATGTGATTGGCTAGATATATTGAGGCTATACTGAGGATGAACAAGATGATTTCAGTTACAGTATGGATCACTGTCCCATTTTGTACCCCTTGATTGATAAATAAGTGCGTTCCACAAGAGGTTCCTTATTTGTGGTATTAGTTGATTTAAAAGCTGCTTTTGATGCTATATCTAGGGGGCTATTATGGACAAAACTGGCCAGTATCTCCATTGAGAGAGGGTCTTTTCAGTGGCAGCCCCACGATTATGGAACCATTTCCCCAGGGAGGTGCTCAAGGCTTCCTTACTTTCAATCTTTAGGAGGCAATTGAAGACAGTTTTATTTAGTACTGCATTTGGTTAGGTTCAACAGCAATCCTGAGTCATGATTTTAAAGTTTGTTTTATGGGTGTTTTTCAGATGTATTTTATCCATGTTGTAAGCTGCCTATTTGTGGTTTAACATTTTGTAATGCAGCCATGATTGATGGCAAGCAAACAGGAAAGCAACAAGGCCCACCACTGGCCCATAAACCCACATTATCGTCATGAAGAATAACAGGGTCTAAACAGTAGATAATGAATGACAGACAGAAGCAGATTATCCTCATTGCTTTAGAATCTGCCATTTTGTGCTTAGAGCATCATGAATTCAACTGGGGAAATTAAATGAGGGGCCCCAGAGCCAAAGAAGCAGCAGCTGTATCAGACAACAAGCATTTGTACGTGTATCATTAAGGAGGCATTGGAAAGTCCTGGAGAAGAAAAGATGTTCTGCAGAATTAAGGCACACAGCTGTGACTCTCTGACCCTGGTTCAGCGTCAGGCTAGCTAAATAATTTATAGCAGGGTTGGAGTGATTCATTGTTTTTAAGATGCAGAGAACAAAATGGAGGGGGTTCTAAAAGGGCTTTTTAATTTGTCATTGCGTTTTCCAACACCTCTCTGCCACTCCACACAGTCTGGGAACAGTTGCTCCAACATGCCTTCGTTTGGTCCTACAGTAGTATTTTTGGTTGGTATAAATAACACTAATTCCCATCCTTCGAGCCAAATGATTAATCACACCATGGTTTTATTATGTAGTACAAATGAAACATCCCTCGCACTTACAGCAAACACCAGGTTTATTAGCCCTGTTGTCAGACATAATGAATTCCTTCACTAGTGCAGCCTAACAGAAATGAATTAAGCCTTATGCACATCGATCCTGCTCTTAAAAAGGGGCCGCCCTGTCTAGGCTTCGTCGGGAATCCTATTAGCATAAAAATGAAATATTTCACCAAACGAAAACCAAGGCTGCAAAACAGGAGCCCAGTGAAGCTACCTTTCTTTAAATCATTAGGATCCCTTTCTTCCCCCC